>NW_027411916.1:0-103470 GCF_047663935.1 Musca autumnalis
GAAAGTCATCTCCGGTGAACTTTTGTATGGGAAAAGTCATCTCCGGTGAACTTTTGTATTGGGAAAGTCATGCCCGGTGAACTTTTGTATTGGGAAAGTCATGCCCGGTGAACTTTTGTATTGCGAAAGTCATGCCCGGTGAACTTTTGTATTGGGAAAGTCATGCCCGGTGAAGTTTTGTATTGGGAAAGTCATCTCCGGTGAACTTTTGTATTGGGAATGTCGTGCCCGGTGAACTTTTGTATTGGGAAAGTCATGCCCGGTGAACTTTTCTATTGGGAAAGTCATGCCCGGTGAAATTTTGTATTGGGAAAGTCATCTCCGGTGAACTTTTGTATTGGGAAAGTCATGCCCGGTGAACTTTTGTATTGGAAAGTCATGCCCGGTGAACTTTTGTATTGGGAAAGTCATGCCCGGTGAACTTTTGTATTGGGAAAAGTCATGCCCGGTGAACTTTTGTATTGGGAAAGTCATGCCCGGTGAACTTTTGTATTGGGAAAGTCATGCCCGGTGAACTTTTGTATTGGGAAAGTCATCTCCGGTGAACTTTTGTATGGGAAAAGTCATCTCCGGTGAACTTTTGTATTGGGAAAGTCAGGCCCGGCGAACTTTTGTATTGGGAAAGTCATGCCCGGTGAACTTTTGTATTGGGAAAGTCATCTCCGGTGAACATTTGTATTGGGAAAGTCATGCCCGGTGAACTTTTGTATTGGGAAAATCATCTCCGGTGAACTTTTGTATTGGGAAAGTCATGCCCGGTGAACTTTTGTATTGGGAAAGTCATCTCCGGTGAACTTTTGTATGGGAAAAGTCATCTCCGGTGAACTTTTGTATTGGGAAAGTCATGCCCGGTGAACTTTTGTATTGGGAAAGTCATGCCCGGTGAACTTTTGTATTGGGAAAGTCGTGCCCGGTGAACTTTTGTATTGGGAAAGTCATGCCCGGTGAACTTTTGTATTGGGAAAGTCATTTCGGTGAACTTTTGTATTGGGAAAGTCATGCCCGGTGAACTTTTGTATTGGGAAAGTCATGCCCGGTGAACTTTTGTATTGGGAAAGTCATGCCCGGTGAACTTTTGTATTGGGAAATCATCTCCGGTGAACTTTTGTATGGGAAAAGTCATCTCCGGTGAACTTTTGTATTGGGAAAGTCGTGCCCGGTGAACTTTTGTATTGGGAAAGTCATGCCCGGTGAACTTTTGTATTGGGAAAGTCATGCCCGGTGAACTTTTGTATTGGGAAAGTCATCTCCGGTGAACTTTTGTATTGGGAAAGTCATGCCCGGTGAACTTTTGTATTGGGAAAGTCATGCCCGGTGAACTTTTGTATTGGGAAATTCATGCCCGGTGAACTTTTGTATGGGGGAAAGTCATCTCCGGTGAACTTTTGTATGGGAAAAGTCATCTCCGGTGAACTTTTGTATTGGGAAAGTCATGCCCGGTGAACTTTTGTATTGGGAAAGTCATGCCCGGTGAACTTTTGTATTGGGAAAGTCATGCCCGGTGAACTTTTCTATTGGGGAAAGTCATGCCCGGTGAACTTTTGTATTGGGAAAGTCATGCCCGGTGAACTTTTGTATTGGGAAAGTCATGCCCGGTGAACTTTTGTATTGGGAAAGTCATGCCCGGTGAACTTTTGTATTGGGAAAGTCATGCCCGGTGAACTTTTGTATTGGGAAAGTCATGCCCGGTGAACTTTTGTATTGGAAAGTCATGCCCGGTGAACTTTTGTATTGGGAAAGTCATGCCCGGTGAACTTTTGTATTGGGAAAGTCATGCCCGGTGAACTTTTGTATTGGGAAAGTCATCTCCGGTGAACTTTTGTATTGGGAAAGTCGTGCCCGGTGAACTTTTGTATTGGGAAAGTCATGCCCGGTGAACTTTTCTATTGGGAAAGACATCTCCGGTGAACTTTTGTATGGGAAAAGTCATCTCCGGTGAACTTTTGTATTGGGAAAGTCATGCCCGGTGAACTTTTGTATTGGGAAAGTCATGCCGGTGAACTTTTGTATTGGGATAGTCATGCCCGGTGAACTTTTGTATTGGGAAAGTCATGCCCGGTGAACTTTTTGTATTGGGAAAGTCATGCCCGGTGAACTTTTGTATGGAAAATTCATGCCCGGTGATATTTTGTATTGGGAAAGTCGTCTCCGGTGAACTTTCTATGGGAAAAGTCATCTCCGGTGAACTTTTGTATTGGGAAAGTCATCTCCGGTGAACTTTTGTATGGGAAAAGTCATCTCCGGTGAACTTTTGTATTGGGAAAGTCATGCCCGGTGAAACTTTTGTATTGGGAAAGTCATGCCCGGTGAACTTTTGTATTGCGAAAGTCATGCCCGGTGAACTTTTGTATTGGGAAAGTCATGCCCGGTGAAGTTTTGTATTGGGAAAGTCATCTCCGGTGAACTTTTGTATTGGGAATGTCGTGCCCGGTGAACTTTTGTATTGGGAAAGTCATGCCCGGTGAACTTTTCTATTGGGAAAGTCATGCCCGGTGAAATTTTGTATTGGGAAAGTCATCTCCGGTGAACTTTTGTATTGGGAAAGTCATGCCCGGTGAACTTTTGTATTGGGAAAGTCATGCCCGGTGAACTTTTGTATTGGGAAAGTCATGCCCGGTGAACTTTTGTATTGGGAAAAGTCATGCCCGGTGAACTTTTGTATTGGGAAAGTCATGCCCGGTGAACTTTTGTATTGGGAAAGTCATGCCCGGTGAACTTTTGTATTGGGAAAGTCATCTCCGGTGAACTTTTGTATGGGAAAAGTCATCTCCGGTGAACTTTTGTATTGGGAAAGTCAGGCCCGGCGAACTTTTGTATTGGGAAAGTCATGCCCGGTGAACTTTTGTATTGGGAAAGTCATCTCCGGTGAACATTTGTATTGGGAAAGTCATGCCCGGTGAACTTTTGTATTGGGAAAGTCATCTCCGGTGAACTTTTGTATTGGGAAAGTCATGCCCGGTGAACTTTTGTATTGGGAAAGTCATCTCCGGTGAACTTTTGTATGGGAAAAGTCATCTCCGGTGAACTTTTGTATTGGGAAAGTCATGCCCGGTGAACTTTTGTATTGGGAAAGTCATGCCCGGTGAACTTTTGTATGGGAACAGTCATGCCCGGTGATATTTTGTATTGGGAAAGTCATCTCCGGTGAACTTTTCTATGGAAAAAGTCATCTCCGGTGAACTTTTGTATTGGGAAAGTCATCTCCGGTGAACTTTTGTATTGGGAAAGTCATGCCCGGTGAACTTTTGTATTGGGAAAGTCATGCCCGGTGAACTTTTGTATTGGGAAATCGTGCCCGGTGAACTTTTGTATTGGGAAAGTCATGCCCGGTGAACTTTTGTATTGGGAAAGTCATATCCGGTGAACTTTTGTATTGGGAAAGTCATGCCCGGTGAACTTTTGTATTGGGAAAGTAATGCCCGGTGAACTTTTGTATTGGGAAAGTCATGCCCGGTGAACTTTTGTATTGGGAAAGTCATCTCCGGTGAACTTTTGTATCGGAAAAGTCATCTCCGGTGAACTTTTGTATGGGAAAAGTAATGCCCGGTGAACTTTTGTATTGGGAAAGTCATGCCCGGTGAACTTTTGTATTGGGAAAGTCATGCCCGATGAACTTTTGTATTGGGAAAGTCATCTACGGTGAACTTTTGTATTGGGAAAGTCGTGCCCGGTGAACTTTTGTATTGGGAAAGTCATGCCCGGTGAACTTTTCTATTGGGAAAGTGAACTTTTCTATTGAACTTTTGTATTGGGTAAGTCATGCCCGGTGAACTTTTCTATTGGGAAAGTCATGCCCGGTGAACTTTTCTATTGAACTTTTGTATTGGGTAAGTCATGCCCGGTGAACTTTTGTATTGGGAAAGTCATGCCCGGTGAACTTTTGTATTGGGAAAGTCATGCCCGGTGAACTTTTGTATTGGGAAAGTCATCTCCGGTGAACTTTTGTATGGGAAAAGTCATCTCCGGTGAACTTTTGTATTGGGAAAGTCAGGCCCGGTGAACTTTTGTATTGGGAAGGTCATCTCCGGTGAACATTTGTATTGGGAAAGTCATGCCCGGTGAACTTTTGTATTGGGAAAGTCATCTCCGGTGAACATTTGTATTGGGAAAGTCATGCCCGGTGAACTTTTGTATTGGGAAAGTCATCTCCGGTGAACTTTTGTATGGGAAAAGTCATCTCCGGTGAACTTTTGTATTGGGAAAGTCATGCCCGGTGAACTTTTGTATTGGGAAAGTCATGCCCGGTGAACTTTTGTATGGGAACAGTCATGCCCGGTGATATTTTGTATTGGGAAAGTCATCTCCGGTGAACTTTTCTATGGAAAAAGTCATCTCCGGTGATATTTTGTATTGGGAAAGTCATCTCCGGTGAACTTTTGTATTGGGAAAGTCATGCCCGGTGAACTTTTGTATTGGGAAAGTCATGCCCGGTGAACTTTTGTATTGGGAAAGTCGTGCCCGGTGAACTTTTGTATTGGGAAAGTCATGCCCGGTGAACTTTTGTATTGGGAAAGTCATATCCGGTGAACTTTTGTATTGGGAAAGTCATGCCCGGTAAACTTTTGTATTGGGAAAGTAATGCCCGGTGAACTTTTGTATTGGGAAAGTCATGCCCGGTGAACTTTTGTATGCGGAAAGTCATCTCCGGTGAACTTTTGTATCGGAAAAGTCATCTCCGGTGAACTTTTGTATGGGAAAAGTAATGCCCTGTGAACTTTTGTATTGGGAAAGTCATGCCCGGTGAACTTTTGTATTGGGAAAGTCATGCCCGGTGAACTTTTGTATTGGGAAAGTCATCTACGGTGAACTTTTGTATTGGGAAAGTCGTGCCCGGTGAACTTTTGTATTGGGAAAGTCATGCCCGGTGAACTTTTCTATTGGGAAAGTCATGCCCGGTGAACTTTTCTATTGAACTTTTTTATTGGGTAAGTCATGCCCGGTGAACTTTTGTATTGGGAAAGTCATGCCCGGTGAACTTTTGTATTGGGAAAGTCATGCCCGGTGAACTTTTGTATTGGGAAAGTCATCTCCGGTGAACTTTTGTATGGGAAAAGTCATCTCCGATGAACTTTTGTATTGGGAAAGTCAGGCCCGGTGAACTTTTGTATTGGGAAAGTCATGCCCGGTGAACTTTTGTATTGGGAAAGTCATCTCCGGTGAACATTTGTATTGGGAAAGTCATGCCCGGTGAACTTTTGTATTGGGAAAGTCATCTCCGGTGAACTTTTGTATTGGGAAAGTCATGCCCGGTGAACTTTTGTATTGGGAAAGTCATCTCCGGTGAACTTTTGTATGGGAAAAGTCATCTCCGGTGAACTTTTGTATTGGGAAAGTCATGCCCGGTGAACTTTTGTATTGGGAAAGTCATGCCCGGTGAACTTTTGTATGGGAACAGTCATGCCCGGTGATATTTTGTATTGGGAAAGTCATCTCCGGTGAACTTTTCTATGGAAAAAGTCATCTCCGGTGAACTTTTGTATTGGGAAAGTCATCTCCGGTGAACTTTTGTATTGGGAAAGTCATGCCCAGTGAACTTTTGTATTGGGAAAGTCATGCCCGGTGAACTTTTGTATTGGGAAAGTCGTGCCCGGTGAACTTCTTTATTGGGAAAGTCATGCCCGGTGAACTTTTGTATTGGGAAAGTCATATCCGGTGAACTTTTGTATTGGGAAAGTCATGCCCGGTGAACTTTTGTATTGGGAAAGTAATGCCCGGTGAACTTTTGTATTGGGAAAGGCATGCCCGGTGAACTTTTGTATTGGGAAAGTCATCTCCGGTGAACTTTTGTATGGGAAAAGTCATCTCCGGTGAACTTTTGTATGGGAAAAGTCATGCCCGGTGAACTTTTGTATTGGGAAAGTCATGCCCGGTGAACTTTTGTATTGGGAAAGTCATGCCCGGTGAACTTTTGTATTGGGAAAGTCATCTACGGTGAACTTTTGTATTGGGAAAGTCGTGCCCGGTGAACTTTTGTATTGGGAAAGTCATGCCCGGTGAACTTTTCTATTGGGAAAGTCATGCCCGGTGAACTTTTCTATTGAACTTTTGTATTGGGTAAGTCATGCCCGGTGAACTTTTGTATTGGGAAAGTCATGCCCGGTGAACTTTTGTATTGGGAAAGTCATGCCCGGTGAACTTTTGTATTGGGAAAGTCATCTCCGGTGAACTTTTGTATTGGGAAAGTCGTGCCCGGTGAACTTTTGTATTGGGAAAGTCATGCCCGGTGAACTTTTCTATTGAACTTTTGTATTAGGTAAGTCATACCCGATGAACTTTTGTATTGGGAAAGTCATGCCCGGTGAACTTTTGTATTGGGAAAGTCATCTCCGGTGAACTTTTGTATTGGGAAAGTCATGCCCGGTGAACTTTTCTATGGGAAAAGGCATCTCCGGTGAACTTTTGTATTGGGAAAGTCATCTCCGGTGAATTATTGTATTGGGAAAGTCATGCCCGGTGAACTTTTGTATTGGGAAAGTCATGCCCGGTGAACTTTTGTATTGGGAAAGTCGTGCCCGGTGAACTTTTGTATTGGGAAAGTCATGCCCGGTGAACTTTTGTATTGGGAAAGTCATCTCCGGTGAACTTTTGTATTGGGAAAGTCATGCCCGGTGAACTTTTGTATTGGGAAAGTCATGCCCGGTGAACTTTTGTATTGGGAAAGTCATGCCCGGTGAACTTTTGTATTGGGAAAGTCATCTCCGGTGAACTTTTGTATGGGAAAAGTCATCTCCGGTGAACTTTTGTATTGGGAAAGTCGTGCCCGGTGAACTTTTGTATTGGGAAAGTCATGCCCGGTGAACTTTTCTATTGGGAAAGTCATGCCCGGTGAACTTTTGTATTGGGAAAGTCATCTCCGGTGAACTTTTGTATTGGGAAAGTCATGCCCGGTGAACTTTTGTATTGGGAAAGTCATGCCCGGTGAACTTTTGTATTGGGAAATTCATGCCCGGTGAACTTTTGTATTGGGAAAGTCATCTTCGGTGAACTTTTGTATGGGAAAAGTCATCTCCGGTGAACTTTTGTATTGGGAAAGTCATGCCCGGTGAACTTTTGTATTGGGAAAGTCATGCCCGGTGAACTTTTGTATTGGGAAAGTCATGCCCGGTGAACTTTTGTATTGGGAAAGTCATGCCCGGTGAACTTTTGTGTTGGGAAAGTCATGCCCGGTGAACTTTTGTATTGGGAAAGTCATGCCCGGTGAACTTTTGTATTGGGAAAGTCATGCCCGGTGAACTTTTGTATTGGGAAAGTCATGCCCCTTGAACTTTTGTATTGGGAAAGTCATGCCCGGTGAACTTTTGTATTGGGAAAGTCATCTCCGGTGATCTTTTGTATTGGGAAAGTCGTGCCCGGTGAACTTTTGTATTGGGAAAGTCATGCCCGGTGAACTTTTCTATTGGGAAAGTCATCTCCGGTGAACTTTTGTATGGGAAAAGTCATCTCCGGTGAACTTTTGTATTAGGAAAGTCATGCTCGGTGAACTTTTGTATTGGGAAAGTCATGCCCGGTGAACTTTTGTATTGGGAAAGTCATGCCCGGTGAACTTTTGTATTGGGAAAGTCATGCCCGGTGAACTTTTGTATTGGGTAAGTCATGCCCGGTGAACTTTTGTATGGGAAAATTCATGCCCGGTGATATTTTGTATTGGGAAAGTCATCTCCGGTGAACTTTTCTATGGGAAAAATCATCTCCGGTGAACTTTTGTACTGGGAAAGTCATCTCCGGTGAACTTTTGTATGGGAAAAGTCATCTCCGGTGAACTTTTGTATTGGGAAAGTCATGCCCGGTGAAATTTTGTATTGGGAAAGTCATGCCCGGTGAACTTTTGCATTGGGAAAGTCATGCCCGGTGAACTTTTGTATTGGGAAAGTAATGCCCGGTGAACTTTTGTATTGGGAAAGTCATGCCCGGTGAACTTTTGTATTGGGAAAGTCATGCCCGGTGAACTTTTGTATTGGGAAAGTCATCTCCGGTGAACTTTTGTATTGGGAAAGTCATGCCCGGTGAACTTTTCTATTGGGAAAGTCATGCCCGGTGAACTTTTGTATTGGGAAAGTCATCTCCGGTGAACTTTTGTATTGGGAAAGTCATGCCCGGTGAACTTTTCTATTGGGAAAGTCATGCTTGGTGAACTTTTGTATTGGGAAAGTCATGCCCGGTGAACTTTTGTATTGGGAAAGTAATCTCCGGTGAACTTTTGTATGGGAAAAAATCATCTCCGGTGAACTTTTGTATTGGGAAAGTCATGCCCGGTGAACTATTGTATTGGGAAAGTCATGCCCGGTGAACTTTTGTATTGGGAAAGTCATGCCCGGTGAACTTTTGTATTGGGAAAGTCATGCCCGGTGAACTTTTGTATTGGGAAAGTCATCTCCGGTGATCTTTTGTATTGGGAAAGTCGTGCCCGGTGAACTTTTGTATTGGGAAAGTCATGCCCGGTGAACTTTTGTATTGGGAAAGTCATGCCCGGTGAACTTTTGTATTGGGAAAGTCATCTCCGGTGAACTTTTGTATTGGGAAAGTCATGCCCGGTGAACTTTTGTATTGGGAAAGTCATGCCCGGTGAACTTTTGTATTGGGAAAGTCATGCCCGGTGAACTTTTGTATTGGGAAAGTCATGCCCGGTGAACTTTTGTATTGGGAAAGTCATGCCCGGTGAACTTTTGTATTGGGAAAGTCATGCCCGGTGAACTTTTGTATTGGGAAAGTCATGCCCGGTGAACTTTTGTATTGGGAAAGTCATCTCCGGTGAACTTTTGTATTGGGAAAGTCGTGCCCGGTGAACTTTTGTATTGGGAAAGTCATGCCCGGTGAACTTTTCTATTGGGAAAGTCATGCCCGGTGAACTTTTGTATTAGGAAAGTCATCTCCGGTGAACTTTTGTATTGGGAAAGTCATGCCCGGTGAACTTTTGTATTGGGAAAGCCATGCCCGGTGAACTTTTGTATTGGGAAAGTCATGCCCGGTGAACTTTTGTATTGGGAAAGTCATGCCCGGTGAACTTTTGTATTGGGAAAGTCATGCCCGGTGAACTTTTGTATTGGGAAAGTCATCTCCGGTGAACTTTTGTATGGGAAAAGTCATCTCCGGTGAACTTTTGTATTGGGAAAGTCATGCCCGGTGAACTTTTGTATTGGGAAAGTCATGCCCGGTGAACTTTTGTATTGGGAAAGTCATCTCCGGTGAACTTTTGTATTGGGAAAGTCATGCCCGGTGAACATTTGTATTGGGAAAGTCATCTCCGGTGAACTTTTGTATTGGGAAAGTCATGCCCGGTGAACTTTTGTATTGGGAAAGTTATCTCCGGTGAACTTTTGTATTGGGAAAGTCATGCCCGGTGAACTTTTGTATTGGGAAAGTCATGCCCGGTGAACTTTTGTATGGGAACAGTCATGCCCGGTGAACTTTTGTATTGGGAAAGTCATGCCCGGTGTACTTTTCTATGGGAAAAGTCATCTCCGGTGAACTTTTGTATTGGGAAAGTCATCTCCGGTGAACTTTTGTATTGGGAAAGTCATGCCCGGTGAACTTTTGTATTGGGAAAGTCATGCCCGGTGAACTTTTGTATTGGGAAAGTCGTGCCCGGTGAACTTTTGTATTGGGAAAGTCATGCCCGGTGAACTTTTGTATTGGGAAAGTCATGCCCGGTGAACTTTTGTATTGGGAAAGTCATGCCCGGTGAACTTTTGTATTGGGAAAGTCACGCCCGGTGAACTTTTGTATTGGGAAAGTCATCTCCGGTGAACTTTTCTATGGGAAAAGTCATCTCCGGTGAACTTTTGTATGGGAAAAGTCGTGCCCGGTGAACTTTTGTATTGGGAAAGTCATGCCCGGTAAACTTTTGTATTGGGAAAGTCATGCCCGGTGAACTTTTGTATTGGGAAAGTCATCTCCGGTGAACTTTTGTATTGGGAAAGTCGTGCCCGGTGAACTTTTGTATTGGGAAAGTCATGCCCGGTGAACTTTTCTATTGGGAAAGTCATGCCCGGTGAACTTTTGTATTGGGAAAGTCATGCCCGGTGAACTTTTGTATTGGGAAAGTCATGCCCGGTGAACTTTTGTATTGGGAAAGTCATGCCCGGTGAACTTTTGTATTGGGAAAGTCATGCCCGATGAACTTATGTATTGGGAAAGTCATGCCCGGTGAACTTTTGTATTGGGAAAGTCATCTCCGGTGAACTTTTGTATTGGGAAAGTCGTGCCCGGTGAAATTTTGTATTGGGAACTTTTCTATTGAACTTTTGTATTGGGAAAGTCATGCCCGGTGAACTTTTGTATTGGGAAAGTCATGCCCGGTGAACTTTTGTATTGCGAAAGTCATCTCCGGTGAATTTTTGTATTGGGAAAGTCATGCCCGGTGAACTTTTCTATGGGAAAAGTCATCTCCGGTGAACTTTTGTATTGGGAAAGTCATCTCCGGTGAATTTTTGTATTGGGAAAGTCATGCCCGGTGAACTTTTGTATTGGGAAAGTCATCTATGGTGAACTTTTGTATTGGGAAAGTCATGCCCGGTGAACTTTTGTATTGGAAAAGTCATGCCCGGTGAACTTTTGTATTGGGAAAGTCATGCCCGGTGAACTTTTGTATTGGGAAAGTCATCTCCGGTGAACTTTTGTATGGGAAAAGTCATCTCCGGTGAACTTTTGTATTGGGAAAGTCATGCCCGGTGAACTTTTGTATTGGGAAAGTCATGCCCGGTGAACTTTTGTATTGGGAAATTCATTCCCGGTGAACTTTTGTATTGGGAAAGTCATCTCCGGTGAACTTTTGTATTGGGAAAGTCATCTCCGGTGAACTTTTATATTGGGAAAGTCATGCCCGGTGAACTTTTGTATTGGGAAATTCATGCCCGGTGAACTTTTGTATTGGGAAAGTCATCTCCGGTGAACTTTTGTATGGGAAAAGTCATCTCCGGTGAACTTTTGTATTGGGAAAGTCATGCCCGGTGAACTTCTGTATTGGGAAAGTCATGCCCGGTGAACTTTTGTGTTGGGAAAGTCATACCCGGTGAACTTTTCTATTGGGAAAGTCATGCCCGGCGAACTTTTGTATTGGGAAAGTCATGCCCGGTGAACTTTTGTATTGGGAAAGTCATGCCCGGTGAACTTTTGTATTTGGAAAGTCATGCCCGGTGAACTTTTGTATTGGGAAAGTCATGCCCGGTGAACTTTTGTATTGGGAAAGTCATGCCCGGTGAACTTTTGTATTGGGAAAGTCATGCCCGGTGAACTTTTGTATTGGGAAAGTCATGCCCGGTGAACTTTTGTATTGGGAAAGTCATGCCCGGTGAACTTTTGTATTGGGAAAGTCATCTCTGGTGAACTTTTGTATTGGGAAAGTCGTGCCCGGTGAACTTTTGTATTGGGAAAGTCATGCCCGGTGAACTTTTCTATTGGGAAAGTCATCTCCGGTGAACTTTTGTATTGGGAAAGTCATGCCCGATGAACTTATGTATTGGGAAAGTCATCTCCGGTGAACTTTTGTATTGGGAAAGTCGTGCCCGGTGAACTTTTGTATTGCGAAAGTCATGCCCGGTGAACTTTTCTATTGGGAAAGTCATGCCCGGTGAACTTTTGTATTAGGAAAGTCATCTCCGGTGTACTTTTGTATTGGGAAAGTCATGCCCGGTGAACTTTTGTATTGGGAAAGTCATGCCCGGTGAACTTTTGTATTGGGAAAGTCATGCCCGGTGAACTTTTGTATTGGGAAAGTCATGCCCGGTGAACTTTTGTATAGGGAAAGTCATGCCCGGTGAACTTTTGTATTGGGAAAGTCATTTCCGGTGAACTTTTGTATGGGAAAAGTCATCTCCGGTGAACTTTTGTATTGGGAAAGTCATGCCCGGTGGACTTTTGTATTGGGAAAGTCATGCCCGGTGAACTTTTGTATTGGGAAAGTCATCTCCGGTGAACTTTTGTATTGGGAAAGTCATGCCCGGTGAACATTTGTATTGGGAAAGTCATCTCCGGTGAACTTTTGTATTGGGAAAGTCATGCCCGGTGAACTTTTGTATTGGGAAAGTCATCTCCGGTGAACTTTTGTATGGGAAAAGTCATCTCCGGTGAACTTTTGTATTGGGAAAGTCATGCCTGGTGAACTTTTGTATTGGGAAAGTCATGCTCGGTGAACTTTTGTATGGGAACAGTCATGCCCGGTGAACTTTTGTATTGGGAAAGTCATGCCCGGTGTACTTTTCTATGGGAAAAGTCATCTCCGGTGAACTTTTGTATTGGGAAAGTCATCTCCGGTGAACTTTTGTATTGGGAAAGTCATGCCCGGTGAACTTTTGTATTGGGAAAGTCATGCCCGGTGAACTTTTGTATTGGGAAAGTCGTGCCCGGTGAACTTTTGTATTGGGAAAGTCATCTCCGGTGAACTTTTGTATTGGGAAAGTCATGCCCGGTGAACTTTTGTATTGGGAAAGTCATGCCCGGTGAACTTTTGTATTGGGAAAGTCATGCCCGGTGAACTTTTGTATTGGGAAAGTCATCTCCGGTGAACTTTTCTATGGGAAAAGTCATCTCCGGTGAACTTTTGTATGCGAAAAGTCGTGCCCGGTGAACTTTTGTATTGGGAAAGTCATGCCCGGTAAACTTTTGTATTGGGAAAGTCATGCCCGGTGAACTTTTGTATTGGGAAAGTCATCTCCGGTGAACTTTTGTATTGGGAAAGTCGTGCCCGGTGAACTTTTGTATTGGGAAAGTCATGCCCGGTGAACTTTTCTATTGGGAAAGTCATGCCCGGTGAACTTTTGTATTGGGAAAGTCATGCCCGGTGAACTTTTGTATTGGGAAAGTCATGCCCGGTGAACTTTTGTATTGGGAAAGTCATGCCCGGTGAACTTTTGTATTGGGAAAGTCATGCCCGATGAACTTATGTATTGGGAAAGTCATGCCCGGTGAACTTTTGTATTGGGAAAGTCGTGCCCGGTGAAATTTTGTATTGGGAACTTTTCTATTGAACTTTTGTATTGGGAAAGTCATGCCCGGTGAACTTTTGTATTGGGAAAGTCATGCCCGGTGAACTTTTGTATTGGGAAAGTCATCTCCGGTGAATTTTTGTATTGGGAAACTCATGCCCGGTGAACTTTTCTATGGGAAAAGTCATCTCCGGTGAACTTTTGTATTGGGAAAGTCATCTCCGGTGAATTTTTGTATTGGGAAAGTCATGCCCGGTGAACTTTTGTATTGGGAAAGTCATCTATGGTGAACTTTTGTATTGGGAAAGTCATGCCCGGTGAACTTTTGTATTGGGAAAGTCATGCCCGGTGAACTTTTGTATTGGGAAAGTCATGCCCGGTGAACTTTTGTATTGGGAAAGTCATCTCCGGTGAACTTTTGTATGGGAAAAGTCATCTCCGGTGAACTTTTGTATTGGGAAAGTCATGCCCGGTGAACTTTTGTATTGGGAAAGTCATGCCCGGTGAACTTTTGTATTGGGAAATTCATTCCCGGTGAACTTTTGTATTGGGAAAGTCATCTCCGGTGAACTTTTGTATTGGGAAAGTCATCTCCGGTGAACTTTTATATTGGGAAAGTCATGCCCGGTGAACTTTTGTATTGGGAAATTCATGCCCGGTGAACTTTTGTATTGGGAAAGTCATCTCCGGTGAACTTTTGTATGGGAAAAGTCATCTCCGGTGAACTTTTGTATTGGGAAAGTCATGCCCGGTGAACTTCTGTATTGGGAAAGTCATGCCCGGTGAACTTTTGTGTTGGGAAAGTCATACCCGGTGAACTTTTCTATTGGGAAAGTCATGCCCGGTGAACTTTTGTATTGGGAAAGTCATGCCCGGTGAACTTTTGTATTGGGAAAGTCATGCCCGGTGAACTTTTGTATTGGGAAAGTCATGCCCGGTGAACTTTTGTATTGGGAAAGTCATGCCTGGTGAACTTTTGTATTGGGAAAGTCATGCCCGGTGAACTTTTGTATTGGGAAAGTCATGCCCGGTGAACTTTTGTATTGGGAAAGTCATCTCTGGTGAACTTTTGTATTGGGAAAGTCGTGCCCGGTGAACTTTTGTATTGGGAAAGTCATGCCCGGTGAACTTTTGTATTGGGAAAGTCATGCCCGGTGAACTTTTGTATTAGGAAAGTCATGCCCGGTGAACTTTTGTATTGGGAAAGTCATGCCCGGTGAACTTTTGTATTGGGAAAGTCATGCCCGGTGAACTTTTGTATGGGAAAATTCATGCCCGGTGATATTTTGTATTGGGAAAGTCATCTCCGGTGAACTTTTCTATGGGAAAAGTCATCTCCGGTGAACTTTTGCATTGGGAAAGTCATCTCCGGTGAACTTTTCTATGGGAAAAGTCATCTCCGGTGAACTTTTGTATTGGAAAAGTCATGCCCGGTGAACTTTTGTATTGGGAAAGTGAAGCCCGGTGAACTTTTGTATTGGGAAAGTCATGCCCGGTGAACTTTTGTATTGGGAAAGTCATGCCCGGTGAACTTTTGTATTGGGAAAGTCATGCCCGGTGAACTTTTGTATTGGGAAAGTCATCTCCGGTGAACTTTTGTATTGGGAAAGTCATGCCCGGTGAACTTTTCTATTGGGAAAGTCATGTCCTGTGAACTTTTGTATTGGGAAAGTCATGCCCGGTGAACTTTTGTATTGGGAAAGTCATGCCCGGTGAACTTTTGTATTGGGAAAGTCATTCCCGGTGAACTCTTGTATTGGGAAAGTCATGCCCGGTGAACTTTTGTATTGGGAAAGTCATGCCCGGTGAACTTTTGTATTGGGAAAGTCATGCCCGGTGAACTTTTGTATTGGGAAAGTCATGCCCGGTGAACGTTTGTATTGGGAAAGTCATGCCCGGTGAACTTTTGTATTGGGAAAGTCATGCCCGGTGAACTTTTGTATTGGGAAAGTCATCTCCGGTGAACTTTTGTATTGGGAAAGTCATGCCCGGTGAACTTTTGTATTGGGAAAGTCATGCCCGGTGAACTTTTGTATTGGGAAAGTCATGCCCGGTGAACTTTTGTATTGGGAAAGTCATCTCCGGTGAACTTTTGTATTGGGAAAGTCATGCCCGGTGAACTTTTGTATTGGGAAAGTCATGCCCGGTGAACTTTTGTATTGGGAAAGTCATGCCCGGTGAACTTTTGTATTGGGAAAGTCATTCCCGGTGAACTTTTGTATTGGGAAAGTCATGCCCGGTGAACTTTAGTATTGGGAAAGTCATCTCCGGTGAACTTTTGTATGGGAAAAGTCATCTCCGGTGAACTTTTGTATTGGGAAAGTCATGCCCGGTGAACTTTTGTATTGGGAAAGTCATGCCCGGTGAACTTTTGTATTGGGAAAGTCATCTCCGGTGAACTTTTGTATTGGGAAAGTCATGCCCGGTGAACTTTTGTATTGGGAAAGTCATCTCCGGTGAACTTTTGTATTGGGAAAGTCATGCCCGGTGAACTTTTGTATTGGGAAAGTCATCTCCGGTGAACTTTTGTATTGGGAAAGTCATGCCCGCAGAACTTTTGTATTGGGAAAGTCATGCCCGGTGAACTTTTGTATTGGAAAGTCATGCCCGGTGAACTTTTCTATTGGGAAAGTCATGCCCGCTGAACTTTTGTATTGGGAAAGTCATGCCCGGTGAACTTTTGTATTGGGAAAGTCGTGCCCGGTGAACTTTTGTATTGGGAAAGCCATGCCCGGTGAACTTTTGTATTGGAAAGTCATGCCCGGTGAACTTTTGTATTGGGAAAGTCATACCCGGTGAACTTTTCTATTGGGAAAGTCATGCCCGCTGAACTTTTGTATTGGGAAAGTCATGCCCGGTGAACTTTTGTATTGGGAAAGTCATGCCCGGTGAACTTTTCTATTGGGAAAGTCATGCCCGCTGAACTTTTGTATTGGGAAAGTCATGCCCGGTGAACTTTTGTATTGGGAAAGTCATGCCCGCTGAACTTTTGTATTGGGAAAGTCATCTCCGGTGAACTTTTGTATTGGGAAAGTCATGCCCGCTGAACTTTTGTATTGGGAAAGTCATCTCCGGTGAACTTTTGTATTGGGAAAGTCATGCCCGCTGAACTTTTGTATTGGGAAAGTCATCTCCGGTGAACTTTTGTATTGGGAAAATCATGCCCGCTGAACTTTTGTATTGGGAAAGTCGTGCCCGGTGAACTTTTGTTATGGGGAAAGTCATGCCCGGTGAACTTTTTTATTGGGAAAGTCATGCCCGGTGAACTTTTGTATTGGGAAAGTCATCTCTGGTGAACTTTTGTATTGGGAAAGTCATGCCCGGTGAACTTTTCTATTGGGAAAGTCATGCCCGCTGAACTTTTGTATTGGGAAAGTCGTGCCCGGTGAACTTTTGTATTGGGAAAGTCATGCCCGGTGAACTTTTGTATTGGGAAAGTCATGCCCGGTGAACTTTTGTATTGGGAAAGTCATCTCTGGTGAACTTTTGTATTGGGAAAGTCGTGCCCGGTGAACTTTTGTATTGGGAAAGTCATGCCCGGTGAACTTTTCTATTGGGAAAGTCATCTCCGGTGAACTTTTGTATTGGGAAAGTCATGCCCGGTGAACTTTTGTATTGGGAAAGTCATACCCGGTGAACTTTTCTATTGGGAAAGTCATGCCCGCTGAACTTTTGTATTGGGAAAGTCATGCCCGGTGAACTTTTGTATTGGGAAAGTCATGCCCGGTGAACTTTTCTATTGGGAAAGTCATGCCCGCTGAACTTTTGTATTGGGAAAGTCATGCCCGGTGAACTTTTGTATTGGGAAAGTCATGCCCGCTGAACTTTTGTATTGGGAAAGTCATCTCCGGTGAACTTTTGTATTGGGAAAGTCATGCCCGCTGAACTTTTGTATTGGGAAAGTCATCTCCGGTGAACTTTTGTATTGGGAAAGTCATGCCCGCTGAACTTTTGTATTGGGAAAGTCATCTCCGGTGAACTTTTGTATTGGGAAAATCATGCCCGCTGAACTTTTGTATTGGGAAAGTCGTGCCCGGTGAACTTTTGTATTGGGAAAGTCATGCCCGGTGAACTTTTGTATTGGGAAAGTCATGCCCGGTGAACTTTTGTATTGGGAAAGTCATCTCTGGTGAACTTTTGTATTGGGAAAGTCGTGCCCGGTGAACTTTTGTATTGGGAAAGTCATGCCCGGTGAACTTTTCTATTGGGAAAGTCATGCCCGCTGAACTTTTGTATTGGGAAAGTCGTGCCCGGTGAACTTTTGTATTGGGAAAGTCATGCCCGGTGAACTTTTGTATTGGGAAAGTCATGCCCGGTGAACTTTTGTATTGGGAAAGTCATCTCTGGTGAACTTTTGTATTGGGAAAGTCGTGCCCGGTGAACTTTTGTATTGGGAAAGTCATGCCCGGTGAACTTTTCTATTGGGAAAGTCATCTCCGGTGAACTTTTGTATTGGGAAAGTCATGCCCGATGAACTTATGTATTGGGAAAGTCATCTCCGGTGAACTTTTGTATTGGGAAAGTCGTGCCCGGTGAACTTTTGTATTGGGAAAGTCATGCCCGGTGAACTTTTCTATTGGGAAAGTCATGCCCGGTGAACTTTTGTATTAGGAAAGTCATCTCCTGTGAACTTTTGTATTGGGAAAGTCATGCCCGGTGAACTTTTGTATTGGGAAAGTCATGCCCGGTGAACTTTTGTATTGGGAAAGTCATGCCCGGTGAACTTTTGTATTGGGAAAGTCATGCCCGGTGAACTTTTGTATTGGGAAAGTCATGCCCGGTGAATATTTGTATTGGGAAAGTCATCTCCGGAGAACTTTTGTATGGGAAAAGTCATCTCCGGTGAACTTTTGTATTGGGAAAGTCATGCCCGGTGGACTTTTGTATTGGGAAAGTCATGCCCGGTGAACTTTTGTATTGGGAAAGTCATCTCCGGTGAACTTTTGTATTGGGAAAGTCATGCCCGGTGAACATTTGTATTGGGAAAGTCATCTCCGGTGAACTTTTGTATTGGGAAAGTCATGCCCGGTGAACTTTTGTATTGGGAAAGTCATCTCCGGTGAACTTTTGTATGGGAAAAGTCATCTCCGGTGAACTTTTGTATTGGGAAAGTCATGCCCGGTGAACTTTTGTATTGGGAAAGTCATGCCCGGTGAACTTTTGTATGGGAACAGTCATGCCCGGTGAACTTTTGTATTGGGAAAGTCATGCCCGGTGTACTTTTCTATGGGAAAAGTCATCTCCGGTGAACTTTTGTATTGGGAAAGTCATCTCCGGTGAACTTTTGTATTGGGAAAGTCATGCCCGGTGAACTTTTGTATTGGGAAAGTCATGCCCGGTGAACTTTTGTATTGGGAAAGTCGTGCCCGGTGAACTTTTGTATTGGGAAAGTCATGCCCGGTGAACTTTTGTATTGGGAAAGTCATCTCCGGTGAACTTTTGTATTGGGAAAGTCATGCCCGGTGAACTTTTGTATTGGGAAAGTCATGCCCGGTGAACTTTTGTATTGGGAAAGTCATGCCCGGTGAACTTTTGTATTGGGAAAGTCATCTCCGGTGAACTTTTCTATGGGAAAAGTCATCTCCGGTGAACTTTTGTATGCGAAAAGTCGTGCCCGGTGAACTTTTGTATTGGGAAAGTCATGCCCGGTAAACTTTTGTATTGGGAAAGTCATGCCCGGTGAACTTTTGTATTGGGAAAGTCATCTCCAGTGAACTTTTGTATTGGGAAAGTCGTGCCCGGTGAACTTTTGTATTGGGAAAGTCATGCCCGGTGAACTTTTCTATTGGGAAAGTCATGCCCGGTGAACTTTTGTATTGGGAAAGTCATGCCCGGTGAACTTTTGTATTGGGAAAGTCATGCCCGATGAACTTATGTATTGGGAAAGTCATGCCCGGTGAACTTTTGTATTGGGAAAGTCATCTCCGGTGAACTTTTGTATTGGGAAAGTCGTGCCCGGTGAAATTTTGTATTGGGAACTTTTCTATTGAACTTTTGTATTGGGAAAGTCATGCCCGGTGAACTTTTGTATTGGGAAAGTCATGCCCGGTGAACTTTTGTATTGGGAAAGTCATCTCCGGTGAATTTTTGTATTGGGAAAGTCATGCCCGGTGAACTTTTCTATGGGAAAAGTCATCTCCGGTGAACTTTTGTATTGGGAAAGTCATCTCCGGTGAATTTTTGTATTGGGAAAGACATGCCCGGTGAACTTTTGTATTGGGAAAGTCATCTATGGTGAACTTTTGTATTGGGAAAGTCATGCCCGGTGAACTTTTGTATTGGGAAAGTCATGTCCGGTGAACTTTTGTATTGAGAAAGTCATGCCCGGTGAACTTTTGTATTGGGAAAGTCATCACCGGTGAACTTTTGTATGGGAAAAGTCATCTCCGGTGAACTTTTGTATTGGGAAAGTCATGCCCGGTGAACTTTTGTATTGGGAAAGTCATGCCCGGTGAACTTTTGTATTGGGAAATTCATTCCCGGTGAACTTTTGTATTGGGAAAGTCATCTCCGGTGAACTTTTGTATTGGGAAAGTCATCTCCGGTGAACTTTTATATTGGGAAAGTCATGCCCGGTGAACTTTTGTATTGGGAAATTCATGCCCGGTGAACTTTTGTATTGGGAAAGTCATCTCCGGTGAACTTTTGTATGGGAAAAGTCATCTCCGGTGAACTTTTGTATTGGGAAAGTCATGCCCGGTGAACTTCTGTATTGGGAAAGTCATGCCCGGTGAACTTTTGTGTTGGGAAAGTCATACCCGGTGAACTTTTCTATTGGGAAAGTCATGCCCGGTGAACTTTTGTATTGGGAAAGTCATGCCCGGTGAACTTTTGTATTGGGAAAGTCATGCCCGGTGAACTTTTGTATTGGGAAAGTCATGCCCGGTGAACTTTTGTATTGGGAAAGTCATGCCCGGTGAACTTTTGTATTGGGAAAGTCATGCCCGGTGAACTTTTGTATTGGGAAAGTCATGCCCGGTGAACTTTTGTATTGGGAAAGTCATCTCTGGTGAACTTTTGTATTGGGAAAGTCGTGCCCGGTGAACTTTTGTATTGGGAAAGTCATGCCCGGTGAACTTTTCTATTGGGAAAGTCATCTCCGGTGAACTTTTGTATGGGAAAAGTCATCTCCGGTGAACTTTTGTATTGGGAAAGTCATGCCCGGTGAACTTTTGTATTGGGAAAGTCATGCCCGGTGAAGTTTTGTATTAGGAAAGTCATGCCCGGTGAACTTTTGTATTGGGAAAGTCATGCCCGGTGAACTTTTGTATTGGGAAAGTCATGCCCGGTGAACTTTTGTATGGGAAAATTCATGCCCGGTGATATTTTGTATTGGGAAAGTCATCTCCGGTGAACTTTTCTATGGGAAAAGTCATCTCCGGTGAACTTTTGTATTGGGAAAGTCATCTCCGGTGAACTTTTGTATGGGAAAAGTCATCTCCGGTGAACTTTTGTATTGGAAAAGTCATGCCCGGTGAACTTTTGTATTGGGAAAGTGAAGCCCGGTGAACTTTTGTATTGGGAAAGTCATGCCCGGTGAACTTTTGTATTGGGAAAGTCATGCCCGGTGAACTTTTGTATTGGGAAAGTCATGCCCGGTGAACTTTTGTATTGGGAAAGTCATGCCCGGTGAACTTTTGTATTGGGAAAGTCATCTCCGGTGAACTTTTGTATTGGGAAAGTCATGCCCGGTGAACTTTTCTATTGGGAAAGTCATGCCCGGTGAACTTTTGTATTGGGAAAGTCATGCCCGGTGAACTTTTGTATTGGGAAAGTCATCTCCGGTGAACTTTTGTATGGGAAAAGTCATCTCCGGTGAACTTTTGTATTGGGAAAGTCATGCCCGGTGAACTTTTGTATTGGGAAAGTCATTCCCGGTGAACTTTTGTATTGGGAAAGTCATGCCCGGTGAACTTTTGTATTGGAAAAGTCATGCCCGGTGAACTTTTGTATTGGGAAAGTCATGCCCGGTGAACTTTTGTATTGGGAAAGTCATCTCCGGTGAACTTTTGTATTGGGAAAGTCATGCCCGGCGAACTTTTGTATTGGGAAAGTCATCTCCGGTGAACTTTTGTATTGGGAAAGTCGTGCCCGGTGAACTTTTGTATTGGGAAAGTCAGGCCCGGCGAACTTTTGTATTGGGAAAGTCATCTCCGGTGAACTTTTGTATTGGGAAAGTCGTGCCCGGTGAACTTTTGTATTGGGAAAGTCATGCCCGGTGAACTTTTGTATTGGGAAAGTCATGCCCGGTGAACTTTTGTATTGGGAAAGTCATGCCCGGTGAACTTTTGTATTGGGAAAGTCATGCCCGGTGAACTTTTGTATTGGGAAAGTCATGCCCGGTGAACTTTTGTATTGGGAAAGTCATCTCCGGTGAACTTTTGTATTGGGAAAGTCATGCCCGGTGAACTTTTGTATTGGGAAAGTCATGCCCGGTGAACTTTTGTATTGGGAAAGTCATGCCCGGTGAACTTTTGTATTGGGAAAGTCATCTCCGGTGAACTTTTGTATTGGGAAAGTCATGCCCGGTGAACTTTTGTATTGGGAAAGTCATGCCCGGTGAACTTTTGTATTGGGAAAGTCATGCCCGGTGAACTTTTGTATTGGGAAAGTCATGCCCGGTGAACTTTTGTATTGGGAAAGTCATGCCCGGTGAACTTTTGTATTGGGAAAGTCATCTCCGGTGAACTTTTGTATTGGGAAAGTCGTGCCCGGTGAACTTTTGTATTGGGAAAATCATGCCCGGTGAACTTTTCTATTGGGAAAGTCATCTCCGGTGAACTTTTGTATGGGAAAAGTCATCTCCGGTGAACTTTTGTATTGGGAAAGTCATGCCCGGTGAACTTTTGTATTGGGAAAGTCATGCCCGGTGAACTTTTGTATTAGGAAAGTCATGCCCGGTGAACTTTTGTATTGGGAAAGTCATGCCCGGTGAACTTTTGTATTTTGAAAGTCATGCCCGGTGAACTTTTGTATGGGAAAATTCATGCCCGGTGATATTTTGTATTGGGAAAGTCATCTCCGGTGAACTTTTCTATGGGAAAAGTCATCTCCGGTGAACTTTTGTATTGGGAAAGTCATCTCCGGTGAACTTTTGTTTGGGAAAAGTCATCTCCGGTGAACTTTTGTATTGGAAAAGTCATGCCCGGTGAACTTTTGTATTGGGAAAGTCATGCCCGGTGAACTTTTGTATTGGGAAAGTCATGCCCGGTGAACTTTTGTATTGGGAAAGTCATGCCCGGTGAACTTTTGTATTGGGAAAGTCATGCCCGGTGAACTTTTGTATTGGGAAAGTCATCTCCGGTGAAGTTTTGTATTGGGAAAGTCATGCCCGGTGAACTTTTCTATATGGAAAGTCATGCCCGGTGAACTTTTGTATTGGGAAAGTCATGCCCGGTGAACTTTTCTATTGGGAAAGTCATGCCCGGTGAACTTTTGTATTGGGAAAGTCATCTCCGGTAAACTTTTGTATGGGAAAAGTCATCTCCGGTGAACTTTTGTATTGGGAAAGTCATGCCCGGTGAACTTTTGTATTGGGAAAGTCATTCCCGGTGAACTTTTGTATTGGGAAAGTCATGCCCGGTGAACTTTTGTATGGGAAAAGTCATGCCCGGTGAACTTTTGTATTGCGAAAGTCATGCCCGGTGAACTTTTGTATTGGGAAAGTCATGCCCGGTGAACTTTTATATTGGGAAAGTCATGCCCGGTGAACTTTTGTATTGGGAAAGTCATCTCCGGTGAACTTTTGTATTGGGAAAGTCATCTCCGGTGAACTTTTGTATTGGGAAAGTCATGCCCGGTGAACTTTTGTATTGGGAAAGTCATGCCCGGTGAACTTTTGTATTGGGAAAGTCATGCCCGGTGAACTTTTGTATTGGGAAAGTCATCTCCGGCGAACTTTTGTATGGGAAAAGTCATGCCCGGTGATATTTTGTATTGGAAAGTCATCTCCGGTGAACTTTTCTATGGGAAAGTCATCTCCGGTGAACTTTTGTATTGGGAAAGTCATGCCCGGTGAACTTTTGTATTGGGAAAGTCATGCCCGGTGAACTTTTGTATTGGGAAAGTCATCTCCGGTGAACTTTTGTATTGGGAAAGTCATGCCCGGTGAACTTTTGTATTGGGAAAGTCATGCCCGGTGAACTTTTTGTATTGGGAAAGTCATGCCCGGTGAACTTTTGTATTGGGAAAGTCATGCCCGGTGAACTTTTGTATTGGGAAAGTCATGCCCGGTGAACTTTTGTATTGGGAAAGTCATCTCCGGTGAACTTTTGTATTGGGAAAGTCATGCCCGGTGAACTTTTGTATTGGGAAAGTCATGCCCGGTGAACTTTTGTATTGGGAAAGTCATGCCCGGTGAACTTTTGTATTGGGAAAGTCATGCCCGGTGAACTTTTGTATTGGGAAAGTCATCTCCGGTGAACTTTTGTATTGGGAAAGTCATGCCCGGTGAACTTTTGTATTGGGAAAGTCATACCCGGTGAACTTTTGTATTGGGAAAGTCATCTCCGGTGAACTTTTGTATTGGGAAAGTCATGCCCGGTGAACTTTTGTATTGGGAAAGTCATCTCCGGTGAACTTTTGTATTGGGAAAGTCATGCCCGGTGAACTTTTGTATTGGGAAAGTCATCTCCGGTGAACTTTTGTATTGGGAAAGTCGTGCCCGGTGAACTTTTGTATTGGGAAAGTCATGCCCGGTGAACTTTTCTATTGGGAAAGTCATGCCCGCTGAACTTTTGTATTGGGAAAGTCATCTCCGGTGAACTTTTGTATTGGGAAAGTCATGCCCGGTGAACTTATGTATTGGGAAAGTCATGCCCGGTGAACTTTTGTATTGGGAAAGTCATCTCCGGTGAACTTTTGTATGGGCAAAGTCATCTCCGGTGAACTTTTGTATTGGGAAAGTCATGCCCGGTGAACTTTTCTATTGGGAAAGTCATCTCCGGTGAACTTTTGTATGGGAGAAGTCATCTCCGGTGAACTTTTGTATTGGGAAAGTCATGCCCGGTGAACTTTTGTATTGGGAAAGTCATGCCCGGTGAACTTTTGTATTGGGAAAGTCATGCCCGGTGAACTTTTGTATGGGAAAATTCATGCCCGGTGATATTTTGTATTGGGAAAGTCATGCCCGGTGAACTTTTGTATGGGAAAATTCATGCCCGGTAATATTTTGTATTGGGAAAGTCATCTCCGGTGAACTTTTGTATTGGGAAAGTCATCTCCGGTGAACTTTTGTATTGGGAAAGTCATGCCCGGTGAACTTTTGTATTGGGAAAGTCATGCCCGGTGAACTTTTGTATTGGGAAAGTCATGCCCGGTGAACTTTTGTATGGGAAAAGTCATCTCCGGTGAACTTTTGTATTGGGAAAGTCATGCCCGGTGAACTTTTCTATTGGGAAAGTCATCTCCGGTGAACTTTTGTATGGGAGAAGTCATCTCCGGTGAACTTTTGTATTGGGAAAGTCATGCCCGGTGAACTTTTGTATTGGGAAAGTTATGCCCGGTGAACTTTTGTATGGGAAAATTCATGCCCGGTGATATTTTGTATTGGGAAAGTCATCTCCGGTGAACTTTTCTATGGGAAAAGTCATCTCCGGTGAACTTTTGTATTGGGAAAGTCATCTCCGGTGAACTTTTGTATGGGAAAAGTCATCTCCGGTGAACTTTTGTATTGGAAAAGTCATGCCCGGTGAACTTTTGTATTGGGAAAGTGAAGCCCGGTGAACTTTGTATTGGGAAAGTCATGCCCGGTGAACTTTTGTATTGGGAAAGTCATGCCCGGTGAACTTTTGTATTGGGAAAGTCATGCCCGGTGAACTTTTGTATTGGGAAAGTCATGCCCGGTGAACTTTTGTATTGGGAAAGTCATCTCCGGTGAACTTTTGTATTGGGAAAGTCATGCCCGGTGAACTTTTCTATTGGGAAAGTCATGCCCGGTGAACTTTTGTATTGGGAAAGTCATGCCCGGTGAACTTTTCTATTGGGAAAGTCATGCCCGGTGAACTTTTGTATTGGGAAAGTCATGCCCGGTGAACTTTTGTATTGGGAAAGTCATCTCCGGTGAACTTTTGTATGGGAAAAGTCATCTCCGGTGAACTTTTGTATTGGGAAAGTCATGCCCGGTGAACTTTTGTATTGGGAAAGTCATTCCCGGTGAACTTTTGTATTGGGAAAGTCATGCCCGGTGAACTTTTGTATTGGGAAAGTCATGCCCGGTGAACTTTTGTATTGGGAAAGTCATGCCCGGTGAACTTTTGTATTGGGAAAGTCATGCCCGGTGAACTTTTGTATTGGGAAAGTCATGCCCGGCGAACTTTTGTATTGGGAATGTCATCTCCGGTGAACTTTTGTATTGGGAAAGTCGTGCCCGGTGAACTTTTGTATTGGGAAAGTCATGCCCGGTGAACTTTTGTATTGGGAAAGTCATGCCCGGTGAACTTTTGTATTGGGAAAGTCATGCCCGGTGAACTTTTGTATTGGGAAAGTCATGCCCGGTGAACTTTTGTATTGGGAAAGTCATGCCCGGTGAACTTTTGTATTGGGAAAGTCATGCCCGGTGAACTTTTGTATTGGGAAAGTCATCTCCGGTGAAATTTGTATTGGGAAAGTCATGCCCGGTGAACTTTTGTATTGGGAAAGTCATGCCCGGTGAACTTTTGTATTGGGAAAGTCATGCCCGGTGAACTTTTGTATTGGGAAATTCATCTCCGGTGAACTTTTGTATTGGGAAAGTCATGCCCGGTGAACTTTTGTATTGGGAAAGTCATGCCCGGTGAACTTTTGTATTGGGAAAGTCATGCCCGGTGAACTTTTGTATTGGGAAAGTCATGCCCGGTGAACTTTTGTATTGGGAAAGTCATGCCCGGTGAACTTTTGTATTGGGAAAGTCATCTCCGGTGAACTTTTGTATGGGAAAAGTCATCTCCGGTGAACTTTTGTATTGGGAAAGTCATGCCCGGTGAACTTTTGTATTGGGAAAGTCATGCCCGGTGAACTTTTGTATTGGGAAAGTCATCTCCGGTGAACTTTTGTATTGGGAAAGTCATGCCCGGTGAACTTTTGTATTGGGAAAGTCATCTCCGGTGAACTTTTGTATTGGGAAAGTCATGCCCGGTGAACTTTTGTATTGGGAAAGTCATCTCCGGTGAACTTTTGTATTGGGAAAGTCATGCCCGCTGAACTTTTGTATTGGGAAAGTCATGCCCGGTGAACTTTTGTATTGGAAAGTCATGCCCGGTGAACTTTTCTATTGGGAAAGTCATGCCCGCTGAACTTTTGTATTGGGAAAGTCATGCCCGGTGAACTTTTGTATTGGGAAAGTCGTGCCCGGTGAACTTTTGTATTGGGAAAGTCATGCCCGGTGAACTTTTGTATTGGAAAGTCATGCCCGGTGAACTTTTGTATTGGGAAAGTCATACCCGGTGAACTTTTCTATTGGGAAAGTCATGCCCGCTGAACTTTTGTATTGGGAAAGTCATGCCCGGTGAACTTTTGTATTGGGAAAGTCATGCCCGGTGAACTTTTCTATTGGGAAAGTCATGCCCGCTGAACTTTTGTATTGGGAAAGTCATGCCCGGTGAACTTTTGTATTGGGAAAGTCATGCCCGCTGAACTTTTGTATTGGGAAAGTCATCTCCGGTGAACTTTTGTATTGGGAAAGTCATGCCCGCTGAACTTTTGTATTGGGAAAGTCATCTCCGGTGAACTTTTGTATTGGGAAAGTCATGCCCGCTGAACTTTTGTATTGGGAAAGTCATCTCCGTTGAACTTTTGTATTGGGAAAGTCATGCCCGCTGAACTTTTGTATTGGGAAAGTCGTGCCCGGTGAACTTTTGTATTGGGAAAGTCATGCCCGGTGAACTTTTCTATTGGGAAAGTCATGCCCGCTGAACTTTTGTATTGGGAAAGTCATGCCCGGTGAACTTTTGTATTGGAAAGTCATGCCCGGTGAACTTTTGTATTGGGAAAATCATACCCGGTGAACTTTTCTATTGGGAAAGTCATGCCCGGTGAACTTTTGTATTGGAAAAGTCATGCCCGGTGAACTTTTGTATTGGGAAAATCATGCCCGGTGAACTTTTGTATTGGGAAAGTCATGCCCGGTGAACTTTTGTATTGGGAAAGTCATGCCCGTGAACTTTTGTATTGGGAAAGTCATGCCCGGTGAACTTTTGTATTGGGAAAGTCATGCCCGGTGAACTTTTGTATTGGGAAAGTCATGCCCGGTGAATTTTTGTATTGGGAAAGTCATGCCCGGTGAACTTTTGTATTGGGAAAGTCATGCCCGGTGAACTTTTGTATTGGGAAAGTCATCTCCGGTGAACTTTTGTATTGGGAAAGTCGTGCCCGGTGAACTTTTGTATTGGGAAAGTCATGCCCGGTGAACTTTTCTATTGGGAAAGTCATCCCCGTTGAACTTTTGTATGGGAAAAGTCATCTCCGGTGAACTTTTGTATTGGGAAAGTCATGCCCGGTGAACTTTTGTATTGGGAAAGTCATGCCCGGTGAACTTTTGTATTAGGAAAGTCATGCCCGGTGAACTTTTGTATTGGGAAAGTCATGCCCGGTGAACTTTTGTATAGGAAAATTCATGCCCGGTGATATTTTGTATTGGGAAAGTCATCTCCGGTGAACTTTTCTATGGGAAAAGTCATCTCCGGTGAACTTTTGTATTGGGAAAGTCATCTCCGGTGAACTTTTGTTTGGGAAAAGTCATCTCCGGTGAACTTTTGTATTGGAAAAGTCATGCCCGGTGAACTTTTGTATTGGGAAAGTCATGCCCGGTGAACTTTTGTATTGGGAAAGTCATGCCCGGTGAACTTTTGTATTGGGAAAGTCATGCCCGGTGAACTTTTGTATTGGGAAAGTCATGCCCGGTGAACTTTTGTATTGGGAAAGTCATCTCCGGTGAACTTTTGTATTGGGAAAGTCATGCCCGGTGAACCTTTCTATTGGGAAAGTCATGCCCGGTGAACTTTTGTATTGGGAAAGTCATGCCCGGTGAACTTTTCTATTGGGAAAGTCATGCCCGGTGAACTTTTGTATTGGGAAAGTCATCTCCGGTAAACTTTTGTATGGGAAAAGTCATCTCCGGTGAACTTTTGTATTGGGAAAGTCATGCCCGGTGAACTTTTGTATTGGGAAAGTCATTCCCGGTGAACTTTTGTATTGGGAAAGTCATGCCCGGTGAACTTTTGTATGGGAAAAGTCATGCCCGGTGAACTTTTGTATTGCGAAAGTCATGCCCGGTGAACTTTTGTATTGGGAAAGTCATGCCCGGTGAACTTTTGTATTGGGAAAGTCATGCCCGGCGAACTTTTGTATTGGGAAAGTCATCTCCGGTGAACTTTTGTATTGGGAAAGTCGTGCCCGGTGAACTTTTGTATTGGGAAAGTCATGCCCGGTGAACTTTTCTATTGGGAAAGTCATGTCCGGTGAACTTTTGTATTGGGAAAGTCATCTCCGTGAACTTTTGTATTGGGAAAGTCATGCCCGGTGAACTTTTGTATTGGGAAAGTCATGCCCGGTGAACTTTTGTATTGGGAAAGTCATGCCCGGTGAACTTTTGTATTGGGAAAGTCATCTCCGGCGAACTTTTGTATGGGAAAAGTCATGCCCGGTGATATTTTGTATTGGAAAGTCATCTCCGGTGAACTTTTCTATGGGAAAAGTCATCTCCGGTGAACTTTTGTATTGGGAAAGTCATGCCCGGTGAACTTTTGTATTGGGAAAGTCATGCCCGGTGAACTTTTGTTTTGGGAAAGTCATCTCCGGTGAACTTTTGTATTGGGAAAGTCATGCCCGGTGAACTTTTGTATTGGGAAAGTCATGCCCGGTGAACTTTTTGTATTGGGAAAGTCATGCCCGGTGAACTTTTGTATTGGGAAAGTCATGCCCGGTGAACTTTTGTATTGGGAAAGTCATGCCCGGTGAACTTTTGTATTGGGAAAGTCATGCCCGGTGAACTTTTGTATTGGGAAAGTCATGCCCGGTGAACTTTTGTATTGGGAAAGTCATGCCCGGTGAACTTTTGTATTGGGAAAGTCATGCCCGGTGAACTTTTGTATTGGGAAAGTCATCTCCGGTGAACTTTTGTATTGGGAAAGTCATGCCCGGTGAACTTTTGTATTGGGAAAGTCATGCCCGGTGAACTTTTGTATTGGGAAAGTCATGCCCGGTGAACTTTTGTATTGGGAAAGTCATGCCCGGTGAACTTTTGTATTGGGAAAGTCATCTCCGGTGAACTTTTGTATTGGGAAAGTCATGCCCGGTGAACTTTTGTATTGGGAAAGTCATCTCCGGTGAACTTTTGTATTGGGAAAGTCATGCCCGGTGAACTTTTGTATTGGGAAAGTCATCTCCGGTGAACTTTTGTATTGGGAAAGTCATGCCCGGTGAACTTTTCTATTGGGAAAGTCATCTCCGGTGAACTTTTGTATGGGAGAAGTCATCTCCGGTGAACTTTTGTATTGGGAAAGTCATGCCCGGTGAACTTTTGTATTGGGAAAGTCATGCCCGGTGAACTTTTGTATTGGGAAAGTCATGCCCGGTGAACTTTTGTATTGGGAAAGTCATGCCCGGTGAACTTTTGTATTGGGAAAGTCATGCCCGGTGAACTTTTGTATTGGGAAAGTCATGCCCGGTGAACTTTTGTATTGGGAAAGTCATGCCCGGTGAACTTTTGTATTGGGAAAGTCATGCCCGGTGAACTTTTGTATTGGGAAAGTCGTGCCCGGTGAACTTTTGTATTGGGAAAGTCATGCCCGGTGAACTTTTGTATTGGGAAAGTCATGCCCGGTGAACTTTTGTGTTGGGAAAGTCATCTCCGGTGAACTTTTGTATTGGGAAAGTCATGCCCGGTGAACTTTTGTATTGGGAAAGTCATGCCCGGTGAACTTTTCTATTGGGAAAGTCATGCCCGGTGAACTTTTGTATTGGGAAAGTCATCTCCGGTGAACTTTTGTATTGGGAAAGTCATCTCCGGTGAACTTTTGTATGGGAAAAGTCATCTCCGGTGAACTTTTGTATTGGGAAAGTCATGCCCGGTGAACTTTTGTGTTGGGAAAGTTATCTCCGGTGAACTTTTGTATTGGGAAAGTCATGCCCGGTGAACTTTTGTATTGGGAAAGTCATCTCCGGTGAACTTTTGTATTGGGAAAGTCATCTCCGGTGAACTTTTGTATTGGGAAAGTCATGCCCGGTGAACTTTTGTATTGGGAAAGTCATGCCCGGTGAACTTTTGTATTGGGAAAGTCATGCCCGGTGAACTTTTGTATTGGGAAAGTCATGCCCGGTGAACTTTTGTATTGGGAAAGTCATGCCCGGTGAACTTTTGTATTGGGAAAGTCATGCCCGTGAACTTTTGTATTGGGAAAGTCATGCCCGGTGAACTTTTGTATTGGGAAAGTCATCTCCGGTGAACTTTTGTATTGGGAAAGTCATGCCCGGTGAACTTTTGTATTGGGAAAGTCATGCCCGGTGAACTTTTGTATTGGGAAAGTCATGCCCGGTGAACTTTTGTATTGGGAAAGTCATCTCTGGTGAACTTTTGTATTGGGAAAGTCATGCCCGGTTAACTTTTGTATTGGGAAAGTCATGCCCGGTGAACTTTTGTATTGGGAAAGTCATCTCCGGTGAACTTTTGTATGGGAAAAGTCATCTCCGGTGAACTTTTGTATTGGGAAAGTCATGCCCGGTGAACTTTTGTATTGGGAAAGTCATGCCCGGTGAACTTTTGTATTGGGAAAGTCATCTCTGGTGAACTTTTGTATTGGGAAAGTCATGCCCGGTTAACTTTTGTATTGGGAAAGTCATGCCCGGTGAACTTTTGTATTGGGAAAGTCATGCCCGGTGAACTTTTGTATTGGGAAAGTCATCTCCGGTGAACTTTTGTATTGGAAAAGTCGTGCCCGGTGAACTTTTGTATTGGGAAAGTCATGCCCGGTGAACTTTTGTATTGGGAAAGTCATGCCCGGTGAACTTTTGTATTGGGAAAGTCATGCCCGGTGAACTTTTGTATTGGGAAAGTCATGCCCGGTGAACTTTTGTATTGGGAAAGTCATGCCCGGTGAACTTTTTTATTGGGAAAGTCATGCCCGGTGAACTTTTGTATTGGGAAAGTCATGCCCGGTGAACTTTTGTATTGGGAAAGACGTGCCCGGTGAACTTTTGTATTGGGAAAGTCATGCCCGGTGAACTTTTCTATTGGAAAAGTCATGCCCGGTGAACTTTTATATTGGGAAAGTCATCTCCGGTGAACTTTTGTATTGGGAAAGTCATGCCCGGTGAACTTTTGTATTGGGAAAGTCATGCCCGATGAACTTTTGTATTGGGAAAGTCATGCCCGGTGAACTTTTGTATTGGGAAAGTCATGCCCGGTGAACTTTTGTATTGGGAAAGTCATCTCCGGTGAACTTTTGTATTGGGAAAGTCATCTCCGGTGAACTTTTGTATTGGGAAAATCATGCCCGGTGAACTTTTGTATTGGGAAAGTCATCTCCGGTGAAGTTTTGTATGGGAAAAGTCATCTCGGGTGAACTTTTGTATTGGGAAAGTCATGCCCGGTGAACTTTCGTATTGGGAAAGTCATGCCCGGTGAACTTTTGTATTGGGAAAGTCATGCCCGGTGAACTTTTGTATGGGAAAAGTCATGCCCGGTGATATTTTGTATTGGGAAAGTCATCTCCGGTGAACTTTTGTATTGGGAAAGTCATGCCCGGTGAACTTTTGTATTGGGAAAGTCATGCCCGGTGAACTTTTGTATTGGGAAAGTCATGCCCGGTGAACTTTTGTATTGGGAAAGTCATGCCCGGTGAACTTTTGTATTGGGAAAATCATGCCCGGTGAACTTTTGTATTGGGAAAGTCATCTCCGGTGAACTTTTGTATGGGAAAAGTCATCTCCGGTGAACTTTTGTATTGGGAAAGTCATGCCCGGTGAACTTTTGTATTGGGAAAGTCATGCCCGGTGAACTTTTGTATTGGGAAAGTCATGCCCGGTGAACTTTTGTATTGGGAAAGTCATGCCCGGTGAACTTTTGTATTGGGAAAGCCATGCCCAGTGAACTTTTGTATTGGGAAAGTCGTGTCCGGTGAACTTTTGTATTGGGAAAGTCATGTCCGGTGAACTTTTGTATTGGGAAAGTCATGCCCGGTGAACTTTTGTATTGGGAAAGTCATGCCCGGTGAACTTTTGTATTGGGAAAGTCATGCCCGGTGAACTTTTGTATTGGGAAAGTCATCTCCGGTGAACTTTTGTATTGGGAAAGTCGTGCCCGGTGAACTTTTGCATTGGGAAAGTCATGCCCGGTGAACTTTTCTATTGGGAAAGTCGTGCCCGTTGAACTTTTGTATGGGAAAAGTCATCTCCAGTGAACTTTTGTATTGGGAAAGTCATGCCCGGTGAACTTTTGTATGGGAAAAAGTCATCTCCGGTGAACTTTTGTATTGGGAAAGTCATGCCCGGTGAACTTTTGTATTGGGAAAGTCATGCCCCGTGAACTTTTGTATTGGGAAAGTCATGCCCGGTGAACTTTTCTATTGGGAAAGTCATCTCCGGTGAACTTTTGTATTGGGAAAGTCATGCCCGGTGAACTTTTGTATTGGGAAAGTCATGCCCGGTGAACTTTTGTATTGGAAAAGTCATGCCCGGTGAACTTTTGTATTGGGAAAGTCATCTCTGGTGAACTTTTGTATTGGGAAATCATGCCCGGTGAATTTTTGTATTGGGAAAGTCATGCCCGGTGAACTTTTGTATTGGGAAAGTCATCTCCGGTGAACTTTTGTATGGGAAAAGTCATCTCCGGTGAACTTTTGTATTGGGAAAGTCATGCCCGGTGAACTTTTGTATTGGGAAAGTTATCTCCGGTGAACTTTTGTATTGGGATAGTCATGCCCGGTGAACTTTTGTATTGGGAAAGTCATCTTCGGTTAACTTTTGTATTGGGAAAGTCATCTCCGGTGAACTTTTGTATTGGGAAAGTCATGCCCGGTGAACTTTTGTATTGGGAAAGTCATGCCCGGTGAACTTTTGTATTGGGAAAGTCATGCCCGGTGAACTTTTGTATTGGGAAAGTCATGCCCGGTGAACTTTTGTATTGGGAAAGTCATGCCCGGTGAACTTTTGTATTGGGAAAGTCATGCCCGTGAACTTTTGTATTGGGAAAGTCATGCCCGGTGAACTTTTGTATTGGGAAAGTCATCTCCGTTGAACTTTTGTATTGGGAAAGTCATGCCCGGTGAACTTTTCTATTGGGAAAGTCATCTCCGGTGAACTTTTGTATTGGGAAAGTCATGCCCGGTGAACTTTTGTATTGGGAAAGTCATGCCCGGTGAACTTTTGTATTGGGAAAGTCATGCCCGGTGAACTTTTGTATTGGGAAAGTCATGCCCGGTGAACTTTTGTATTGGGAAAGTCATGCCCGGTGAACTTTTGTATTGGGAAAGTCATGCCCGGTGAACTTTTGTATTGGGAAAGTCATCTCCGGTGAACTTTTGTATTGGGAAAATCATGCCCGGTGAACTTTTGTATTGGCAAAGTCATCTCCGGTGAACTTTTGTGTGGGAAAAGTCATCTCGGGTGAACTTTTGTATTGGGAAAGTCATGCCCGGTGAACTTTTGTATTGGGAAAGTCATGCCCGGTGAACTTTTGTATTGGGAAAGTCATGCCCGGTGAACTTTTGTATGGGAAAAGTCATGCCCGGTGATATTTTGTATTGGGAAAGTCATCTCTGGTGAACTTTTCTATGGGAAAAGTCATCTCCGGTGAACTTTTGTATTGGGAAAGTCATGCCCGGTGAACTTTTGTATTGGGAAAGTCATCTCCGGTGAACTTTTGTATGGGAAAAGTCATCTCCGGTGAATTTTTGTATTGGGAAAATCATGCCCGGTGAACTTTTGTATTGGGAAAATCATCTCCGGTGAACTTTTGTGTGGGAAAAGTCATGCCCGGTGAACTTTTGTATTGGGAAAGTCATGCCCGGTGAACTTTTGTATTGGGAAAGTCATGCCCGGTGATATTTTGTATTGGGAAAGTCATCTCCGGTGAACTTTTCTATGGGAAAAGTCATGCCCGGTGATATTTTGTATTGGGAAAGTCATCTCTGGTGAACTTTTCTATGGGAAAAGTCATCTCCGGTGAACTTTTGTATTGGGAAAGTCATGCCCGGTGAACTTTTGTATTGGGAAAGTCATCTCCGGTGAACTTTTGTATGGGAAAAGTCATCTCCGGTGAATTTTTGTATTGGAAAGTCATGCCCGGTGAACTTTTGTATTGGGAAAGTCATGCCCGGTGAACTTTTGTATGGGAAAAGTCATGCCCGGTGATATTTTGTATTGGGAAAGTCATCTCCGGTGAACTTTTCTATGGGAAAAGTCATTTACGGTAAACTTTTGTATTGGGAAAGTCATCTCCGGTGAACTTTTGTATTGGGAAAGTCATGCCCGGTGAACTTTTGTGATGGGAAAGTCATGCCCGGTGAACTTTTGTATTGGGAAAGTCATCTCCGGTGAACTTTTGTATTGGGAAAGTCATGCCCGGTGAACTTTTGTATTGGGAAAGTCATGCCCGGTGAACTTTTGTATTGGGAAAGTCATGCCCGGTGAACTTTTGTATTGGGAAATTCATCTCCGGTGAACTTTTGTATTGGGAAAGTCATGCCCGGTGAACTTTTGTATTGGGAAAGTCATGCCCGGTGAACTTTTGTATTGGGAAAGTCATGCCCGGTGAACTTTTGTATTGGGAAAGTCATGCCCGGTGAACTTTTGTATTGGGAAAGTCATGCCCGGTGAACTTTTGTATTGGGAAAGTCATCTCCGGTGAACTTTTGTATTGGGAAAGTCATGCCCGGTGAACTTTTGTATTGGGAAAGTCATGCCCGGTGAACTTTTGTATTGGGAAAGTCATCTCCGGTGAACTTTTGTATTGGGAAAGTCGTGCCCGGTGAACTTTTCTATTGGGAAAGTCATCTCCGGTGAACTTTTGTATGGGAAAAGTCATCTCCGGTGAACTTTTGTATGGGAAAAGTCATCTCCGGTGAACTTTTGTATTGGGAAAGTCATGCCAGGTGAACGTTTGTATTGGGAAAGTCATTCCCGGTGAACTTTTGTATTGGGAAAGTCATGCCCGGTGAACTTTTGTATTGGGAAAGTCGTGCCCGGTGAACTTTTGTATTGGGAAAGTCATGCCCGGTGAACTTTTGTATTGGGAAAGTCATGCCCGGTGAACTTTTGTATTGGGAAAGTCATGCCCGGTGAACTGTTGTATTGGGAAAGTCATGCCCGGTGAACTTTTGTATTAGGAAAGTCATCTCCGGTGAACTTTTGTATTGGGAAAGTCGTGCCCGGTGAACTTTTGTATTGGGAAAGTCATGCCCGGTGAACTTTTCTATTGGGAAAGTCGTGCCCGTTGAACTTTTGTATGGGAAAAGTCATCTCCAGTGAACTTTTGTATGGGAAAAGTCATCTCCGGTGAACTTTTGTATTGGGAAAGTCATGCCCGGTGAACTTTTGTATTGGGAAAGTCATGCCCCGTGAACTTTTGTATTGGGAAAGTCATGCCCGGTGAACTTTTGTATTGGGAAAGTCATGCCCGGTGAACTTTTGTATTGGGAAAGTCATGCCCGGTGAACTTTTGTATTGGGAAAGTCATGCCCGGTGAACTTTTGAATTGGGAAAGTCATGCCCGGTGAACTTTTGTATTGGGAAAGTCATGCCCGGTGAACTTTTGTATTGGGAAAGTCATGCCCGGTGAACTTTTGTATTGGGAAAGTCATGCCCGGTGAACTTTTGTATTGGGAAAGTTATGCCCGGTGAACTTTTGTATTGGGAAAGTCATGCCCGGTGATCTTTTGTATTGTTAAAGTCATGCCCGGTGAACTTTTGTATTGGGAAAGTCATGCCCGGTGAACTTTTGTATTGGGAAAGTCATGCCCGGTGAACTTTTGTATTGGGAAAGTCATGCCCGGTGAACTTTTGTATTGGGAAAGTCATGCCCGGTGAACTTTTGTATTGGGAAAGTCATGCCCGGTGAACTTTTGTATTGGGAAAGTCGTGCCCGGTGAACTTTTGTATTGGGAAAGTCATGCCCGGTGAACGTTTTTATTGGGAAAGTCATGCCCGGTGAACTTTTGTATTGGGAAAGTCATCTCCGGTGAACTTTTGTATTGAGAAAGTCGTGCCCGGTGAACTTTTGTATTGGGAAAGTCATGCCCGGTGAACTTTTGTATGGGAAAAGTCATGCCCGGTGATATTTTGTATTGGGAAAGTCATCTCCGGTGAACTTTTCTATGGGAAAAGTCATTTACGGTAAACTTTTGTATTGGGAAAGTCATCTCCGGTGAACTTTTGTATTGGGAAAGTCATGCCCGGTGAACTTTTGTGATGGGAAAGTCATGCCCGGTGAACTTTTGTATTGGGAAAGTCATCTCCGGTGAACTTTTGTATTGGGAAAGTCATGCCCGGTGAACTTTTGTATTGGGAAAGTCATGCCCGGTGAACTTTTGTATTGGGAAAGTCATGCCCGGTGAACTTTTGTATTGGGAAATTCATCTCCGGTGAACTTTTGTATTGGGAAAGTCATGCCCGGTGAACTTTTGTATTGGGAAAGTCATGCCCGGTGAACTTTTGTATTGGGAAAGTCATGCCCGGTGAACTTTTGTATTGGGAAAGTCATGCCCGGTGAACTTTTGTATTGGGAAAGTCATGCCCGGTGAACTTTTGTATTGGGAAAGTCATCTCCGGTGAACTTTTGTATTGGGAAAGTCATGCCCGGTGAACTTTTGTATTGGGAAAGTCATGCCCGGTGAACTTTTGTATTGGGAAAGTCATCTCCGGTGAACTTTTGTATTGGGAAAGTCGTGCCCGGTGAACTTTTCTATTGGGAAAGTCATCTCCGGTGAACTTTTGTATGGGAAAAGTCATCTCCGGTGAACTTTTGTATTGGGAAAGTCATCTCCGGTGAACTTTTGTATTGGGAAAGTCATGCCAGGTGAACTTTTGTATTGGGAAAGTCATTCCCGGTGAACTTTTGTATTGGGAAAGTCATGCCCGGTGAACTTTTGTATTGGGAAAGTCGTGCCCGGTGAACTTTTGTATTGGGAAAGTCATGCCCGGTGAACTTTTGTATTGGGAAAGTCATGCCCGGTGAACTTTTGTATTGGGAAAGTCATGCCCGGTGAACTGTTGTATTGGGAAAGTCATGCCCGGTGAACTTTTGTATTAGGAAAGTCATCTCCGGTGAACTTTTGTATTGGGAAAGTCGTGCCCGGTGAACTTTTGTATTGGGAAAGTCATGCCCGGTGAACTTTTCTATTGGGAAAGTCGTGCCCGTTGAACTTTTGTATGGGAAAAGTCATCTCCAGTGAACTTTTGTATGGGAAAAGTCATCTCCGGTGAACTTTTGTATTGGGAAAGTCATGCCCGGTGAACTTTTGTATTGGGAAAGTCATGCCCCGTGAACTTTTGTATTGGGAAAGTCATGCCCGGTGAACTTTTGTATTGGGAAAGTCATGCCCGGTGAACTTTTGTATTGGGAAAGTCATGCCCGGTGAACTTTTGTATTGGGAAAGTCATGCCCGGTGAACTTTTGAATTGGGAAAGTCATGCCCGGTGAACTTTTGTATTGGGAAAGTCATGCCCGGTGAACTTTTGTATTGGGAAAGTCATGCCCGGTGAACTTTTGTATTGGGAAAGTCATGCCCGGTGAACTTTTGTATTGGGAAAGTCATGCCCGGTGAACTTTTGTATTGGGAAAGTCATGCCCGGTGATCTTTTGTATTGTTAAAGTCATGCCCGGTGAACTTTTGTATTGGGAAAGTCATGCCCGGTGAACTTTTGTATTGGGAAAGTCATGCCCGGTGAACTTTTGTATTGGGAAAGTCATGCCCGGTGAACTTTTGTATTGGGAAAGTCATGCCCGGTGAACTTTTGTATTGGGAAAGTCATGCCCGGTGAACTTTTGTATTGGGAAAGTCGTGCCCGGTGAACTTTTGTATTGGGAAAGTCATGCCCGGTGAACGTTTTTATTGGGAAAGTCATGCCCGGTGAACTTTTGTATTGGGAAAGTCATCTCCGGTGAACTTTTGTATTGAGAAAGTCGTGCCCGGTGAACTTTTGTATTGGGAAAGTCATGCCCGGTGAACTTTTATATTGGGAAAGTCATGCCCGGTGAACTTTTGTATTGGGAAAGTCATGCCCGGTGAACTTTTGTATTGGGAAAGTCATCTCCGGTGAACTTTTGTATTGGGAAAGTCGTGCCCGGTGAACTTTTGTATTGGGAAAGTCATGGCCGGTGAACTTTTGTATTGGGAAAGTCATGCCCGGTGAACTTTTGTATTGGGAAAGTCATGCCCGGTGAACTTTTGTATTGGGAAAGTCATGCCCGGTGAACTTTTGTATTGGGAAAGTCATGCCCGGTGAACTTTTGTATTGGGAAAGTCATGCCCGGTGAACTTTAGTATTGGGAAAGTCATGCCCGGTGAACTTTTGTATTGTTAAAGTCATCTCCGGTCAACTTTTGTATTGGGAAAGTCGTGCCCGGTGAACTTTTGTATTGGGAAAGTCATGCCCGGTGAAGTTTTCTATTGGGAAAGTCATCTCCGGTGAACTTTTGTATGGGAAAAGTCATCTCCGGTGAACTTTTGTATTGGGAAAGTCATGCCCGGTGAACTTTTGTATTGGGAAAGTCATGCCCGGTGAACTTTTGTATTGGGAAAGTCATGCCCGGTGAAATTTTGTATTGGGAAAGTCATGCCCGGTGAACTTTTGTATGGGAAAAGTCATCTCCGGTGAACTTTTGTATTGGGAAAGTCATGCCCGGTGAACTTTTGTATTGGGAAAGTCGTGCCCGGTGAACTTTTGTATTGGGAAAGTCATGCCCGGTGAACTTTTGTATTGGGAAAGTCATGCCCGGTGAACTTTTGTATTGGGAAAGTCGTGCCCGGTGAACTTTTCTATTGGGAAAGTCATGCCCGGTGAACTTTTCTATTGGGAAAGTCATGCCCGGTGAACTTTTCTATTGGGAAAGTCATCTCCGGTGAACTTTTGTATTGGGAAAGTCATGCCCGGTGAACTTTTGTATTGGGAAAGTCATGCCCGGTGAACTTTTGTATTGGGAAAGTCATGCCCGGTGAACTTTTGTATTGGGAAAGTCATGCCCGGTGAACTTTTGTATTGGGAAAGTCATGCCCGGTGAACTTTTGCATTGGGAAAGTCATCTCCGGTGAACTTTTGTATTGGGAAAGTCATCTCCGGTGAACTTTTGTATTGGGAAAATCATGCCCGGTGAACTTTTGTATTGGGAAAGTCATCTCCGGTGAACATTTGTATGGGAAAAGTCATCTCGGGTGAACTTTTGTATTGGGAAAGTCATGCCCGATGAACTTTTGTATTGGGAAAGTCATGCCCGGTGAACTTTTGTATTGGGAAAGTCATGCCCGGTGACCTTTTGTATGGGAAAAGTCATGCCCGGTGATATTTTGTATTGGGAAAGTCATCTCCGGTGAACTTTTCTATGGGAAAAGTCATCTCCGGTGAACTTTTGTATTGGGAAAGTCATGCCCGGTGAACTTTTGTATTGGGAAAGTCATCTCCGGTGAACTTTTGTATGGGAAAAGTCATCTCCGGTGAACTTTTGTATTGGGAAAGTCATGCCCGGTGAACTTTTGTATTGGGAAAGTCATGCCCGGTGAACTTTTGTATGGGAAAAGTCATGCCCGGTGATATTTTGTATTGGGAAAGTCATCTCCGGTGAACTTTTCTATGGGAAAAGTCATTTACGGTGAACTTTTGTATTTGGAAAGTCATCTCCGGTGAACTTTTGTATTGGGAAAGTCATGCCCGGTGAACTTTTGTATTGGGAAGGTCATCTCCGGTGAACGTTTGTATTGGGAAAGTCATGCCCGGTGAACTTTTGTATTGGGAAAGTCATGCCCGGTGAACTTTTGTATTGGGAACGTCATGCCCGGTGAACTTTTGTATTGGGAAAGTCGTGCCCGGTGAACTTTTGTATTGGGAAAGTCATGCCCGGTGAACTTTTGTATTGGGAAAGTCATGCCCGGTGGACTTTTGTATTGGGAAAGTCATGCCCGGTGAACTTTTGTATTGGGAAAGTCATGCCCGGTGAACTTTTGTATTGGGAAAGTCATGCCCGGTAAACTTTTGTATTGGGAAAGTCATCTCCGGTGAACTTTTGTATGGGAAAAGTCATCTCCGGTGAACTTTTGTATTGGGAAAGTCATGCCCGGTGAACTTTTGTATTGGGAAAGTCATGCCCGGTGAACTTTTGTATTGGGAAAGTCATGCCCGGTGAACTTTTCTATTGGGAAAGTCATGCCCGGTGAACTTTTGTGTTGGGAAAGTCATGCCCGGTGAACTTTTGTATTGGGAAAGTCATGCCCGGTGAACTTTTGTATTGGGAAAGTCATGCCCGGTGAACTTTTGTATTGGGAAAGTCATGCCCGGTGAACTTTTGTATTGGGAAAGTCATGCCCGGAGAACTTTTGTATTGGGAAAGTCATGCCCTTTGAACTTTTGTATTGGGAAAGTCATCTCCGGTGAACTTTTGTATTGGGAAAGTCGTGCCCGGTGAACTTTTGTATTGGGAAAGTCATGCCCGGTGAACTTTTCTATTGGGAAAGTCATCTCCGGTGAACTTTTGTATGGGAAAAGTCATCTCCGGTGAATTTTTGTATTGGGAAAGTCATGCCCGGTGAACTTTTGTATTGGGAAAGTCATGCCCGGTGAACTTTTGTATTGGGAAAGTCATGCCCGGTGAACTTTTGTATTGGGAAAGTCATGCCCGGTGAACTTTTGTATTGGGAAAGTCATGCCCGGTGAACTTTTGTATTGGGAAAGTCGTGCCCGGTGAACTTTTGTATTGGGAATGTCATGCCCGGTGAACTTTTGTATTGGGAAAGTCATGTCCGGTGAACTTTTGTATTGGGAAAGTCATGCCCGGTGAACTTTTGTATTGGGAAAGTCATGCCCGGTGAACTTTTGTATTGGGAAAGTCATCTCCGGTGAACTTTTGTATTGGGAAAGTCGTGCCCGGTGAACTTTTGCATTGGGAAAGTCATGCCCGGTGAACTTTTCTATTGGGAAGTCGTGCCCGTTGAACTTTTGTATGGGAAAAGTCATCTCCAGTGAACTTTTGTATGGGAAAAGTCATCTCCGGTGAACTTTTGTATTGGGAAAGTCATGCCCGGTGAACTTTTGTATTGGGAAAGTCATGCCCCGTGAACTTTTGTATTGGGAAAGTCATGCCCGGTGAAATTTTCAATTGGGAAAGTCATCTCCGGTGAACTTTTGTATTGGGAAAGTCATGCCCAGTGAACTTTTGTATTGGGAAAGTCATGCCCGGTGAACTTTTGTATTGGGAAAGTCATGCCCGGTGAACTTTTGTATTGGGAAAGTCATCTCTGGTGAACTTTTGTATTGGGAAAGTCATGCCCGGTGAACTTTTGTATTGGGAAAGTTATGCCCGGTGAACTTTTGTATTGGGAAAGTCATCTCCGGTGAATTTTTGTATGGGAAAAGTCATCTCCGGTGAACTTTTGTATTGGGAAAGTCATGCCCGGTGAACTTTTGTATTGGGAAAGTCATGCCCGGTGAACTTTTGTATTGGGAAAGTCATCTCCGGTGAACTTTTGTATTGGGAAAGTCATGCCCGGTGAACTTTTGTATTGGGAAAGTCATCTCCGGTGAACTTTTGTATTGGGAAAGTCGTGCCCAGTGAACTTTTGTATTGGGAAAGTCATGCCCGTTGAACTTTTGTATTGGGAAATTCATGCCCGGTGAACTTTTGTATTGGGAAAGTCATGCCCGGTGAACTTTTGTATTGGGAAAGTCATGCCCGGTGAACTTTTTTATTGGGAAAGTCATGCCCGGTGAACTTTTGTATTGGGAAAGTCATGCCCGGTGAACTTTTGTATTGGGAAAGTCATGCCCGGTGAACTTTTGTATTGGGAAAGTCGTGCCCGGTGAACTTTTGTATTGGGAAAGTCATGCCCGGTGAACTTTTCTATTGGGAAAGTCATGCCCGGTGAACTTTTCTATTGGGAAAGTAATCTCCGGTGAACTTTTGTTATGGGAAAGTCATGCCCGGTGAACTTTTGTATTGGGAAAGTCATGCCCGGTGAACTTTTGTATTGGGAAAGTCATGCCCGGTGAACTTTTGTATTGGGAAAGTAATCTCCGGTGAACTTTTGTATTGGGAAAGTCATCTCCGGTGAACTTTTGTATTGGGAAAAGTCATCTCCGGTGAACTTTTGTATTGGGAAAGTCATGCCCGGTGAACTTTTGTATTGGGAAAGTCATGCCCGGTGAACTTTTCTATTGGGAAAGTCATGCCCGGTGAACTTTTGTATTGGGAAAATCATGCCCGGTGAACTTTTGTATTGGGAAAGTCATGCCCGGTGAACTTTTGTATTGGGAAAGTCATGCCCGGTGAACTTTTGTATTGGGAAAGTCATCTCCGGTGAACTTTTGTATTGGGAAAGTCATGCCCGGTGAACTTTTGTGTTGGGAAAGTCATCTCCGGTGAACTTTTGTATTGGGAAAGTCGTGCCCGGTGAACTTTTGTATTGGGAAAGTCATGCCCGGTGAACTTTTGTATTGGGAAAGTCATGCCCGGTGAACTTTTGTATTGGGAAAGTCATGCCCGGTGAACTTTTGTATTGGGAAAGTCATGCCCGGTGAACTTTTGTATTGGGAAAGTCATGCCCGGTGAACTTTTGTATTGGGAAAGTCATGCCCGATGAACTTTTGTATTGGGAAAGTCGTGCCCGGTGAACTTTTGTATTGGGAAAGTCATGCCCGGTGAACTTTTGTATTGGGAAAGTCATGCCCGGTGAACTTTTCTATTGGGAAAGTCATGCCCGGTGAACTTTTGTATTGGGAAAGTCGTGCCCGGTGAACTTTTCTATTGGGAAAGTCATGCCCGGTGAACTTTTGTATTGGGAAAGTCATGCCCGGTGAACTTTTCTATTGGGAAAGTCATCTCCGGTGAACTTTTGTATTGGGAAAGTCATGCCCGATGAACTTTTGTATTGGGAAAGTCGTGCCCGGTGAACTTTTGTATTGGGAAAGTCATGCCCGGTGAACTTTTCTATTGGGAAAGTCATGCCCGGTGAACTTTTCTATTGGGAAAGTCATCTCCGGTGAACTTTTGTATTGGGAAAGTCATGCCCGGTGAACTTTTGTACTGGGAAAGTCATGCCCTGTGAACTTTTGTATTGGGAAAGTCATGCCCGGTGAACTTTTGTATTGGGAAAGTCATGCCCGGTGAACTTTTGTATTGGGAAAGTCATGCCCGGTGAACTTTTGTATTGGGAAAGTCATCTCCGGTGAACTTTTGTATTGGGAAAGTCATCTCCGGTGAACTTTTGTATTGGGAAATCATGCCCGGTGAACTTTTGTATTGGGAAAGTCATCTCCGGTGAACTTTTGTATGGGAAAAGTCATCTCGGGTGAACTTTTGTATTGGAAAAGTCATGCCCGGTGAACTTTTGTATTGGGAAAGTCATGCCCGGTGAACTTTTGTATTGGGAAAGTCATGCCCGGTGAACTTTTGTATGGGAAAAGTCATGCCCGGTGATATTTTGTATTGGGAAAGTCATCTCTGGTGAACTTTTCTATGGGAAAAGTCATTTACGGTGAACTTTTGTATTGGGAAAGTCATGCCCGGTGAACTTTTGTATTGGAAAAGTCATGCCCGGTGATATTTTGTATTGGGAAAGTCATCTCCGGTGAACTGTTCTATGGGAAAAGTCATTTACGGTGAACTTTTGTATTGGGAAAGTCATCTCCGGTGAACTTTTGTATTGGGAAAGTCATGCCCGGTGAACTTTTGTATTGGGAAAGTCATGCCCGGTGAACTTTTGTATTGGGAAAGTCATGCCCGGTGAACTTTTGTATTGGAAAAGTCATGCCCGGTGATATTTTGTATTGGGAAAGTCATCTCCGGTGAACTTTTCTATGGGAAAAGTCATTTACGGTGAACTTTTGTATTGGGAAAGTCATCTCCGGTGAACTTTTGTATTGGGAAAGTCATGCCCGGTGAACTTTTGTATTGGGAAAGTCATGCCCGGTGAACTTTTGTATTGGGAAAGTCATCTCCGGTGAACTTTTGTATTGGGAAAGTCATGCCCGGTGAACTTTTGTATTGGGAAAGTCATCTCCGGTGAACTTTTGTATTGGGAAAGTCATGCCCGGTGAACTTTTGTATTGGGAAAGTCATGCCCTGTGAACTTTTGTATTGGGAAAGTCATGCCCGGTGAACTTTTGTATTGAGAAAGTCATGCCCGGTGAACTTTTGTTTTGGGAAAGTCATGCCCGGTGAACTTTTGTATTGGGAAAGTCATGCCCGGTGAAGTTTTGTATTGGGAAAATCATGCCCGGTGAACTGTTGTATTGGGAAAGTCATGCCCGGTGAACTTTTGTATTGGGAAAGTCATGCCCGGTGAACTTTTGTATTGGGAAAGTCATGCCCGGAGAACTTTTGTATTGGGAAAGTCATGCCCGGTGAACTTTTGTATTGGGAAAGTCATGCCCGGTGAACTTTTGTATTGGGAAAGTCATCTCCGGTGAACTTTTGTATTGGGAAAGTCGTGCCCGGTGAACTTTTGTGTTGGGAAAGTCATGCCCGGTGAACTTTTCTATTGGGAAAGTCATCTCCGGTGAACTTTTGTATGGGAAAAGTCATCTCCGGTGAACTTTTGTATTGGGAAAGTCATGCCCGGTGAACTTTTGTATTGGGAAAGTCATGCCCGGTGAACTTTTGTATTCGGAAAGTCATGCCCGGTGAACTTTTGTATTGGAAAAGTCATGCCCGGTGATATTTTGTATTGGGAAAGTCATCTCCGGTGAACTTTTCTATGGGAAAAGTCATTTACGGTGAACTTTTGTATTGGGAAAGTCATCTCCGGTGAACTTTTGTATTGGGAAAGTCATGCCCGGTGAACTTTTGTATTGGGAAAGTCATGCCCGGTGAACTTTTGTATTGGGAAAGTCATCTCCGGTGAACTTTTGTATTGGGAAAGTCATGCCCGGTGAACTTTTGTATTGGGAAAGTCATGTCCGGTGAACTTTTGTATTGGGAAAGTCATGCCCGGTGAACTTTTGCATTGGGAAAGTCATGCCCTGTGAACTTTGGTATTGGGAAAGTCATGCCCGGTGAACTTTTGTATTGGGAAAGTCATGCCCGGTGAACTTTTGTTTTGGGAAAGTCATGCCCGGTGAACTTTTGTATTGGGAAAGTCATGCCCGGTGAAGTTTTGTATTGGGAAAATCATGCCCGGTGAACTTTTGTATTGGGAAAGTCATGCCCGGTGAACTTTTGTATTGGGAAAGTAATGCCCGGTGAACTTTTGTATTGGGAAAGTCATGCCCGGAGAACTTTTGTATTGGGAAAGTCATGCCCGGTGAACTTTTGTATTGGGAAAGTCATGCCCGGTGAACTTTTGTATTGGGAAAGTCATCTCCGGTGAACTTTTGTATTGGGAAAGTCGTGCCCGGTGAACTTTTGTGTTGGGAAAGTCATGCCCGGTGAACTTTTCTATTGGGAAAGTCATCTCCGGTGAACTTTTGTATGGGAAAAGTCATCTCCGGTGAACTTTTGTATTGGGAAAGTCATGCCCGGTGAACTTTTGTATTGGGAAAGTCATGCCCGGTGAACTTTTGTATTGGGAAAGTCATGCCCGGTGAACTTTTGTATTGGGAAAGTCGTGCCCGGTGAACTTTTGTATTGGGAAAGTCATGCCCTGTGAACTTTTGTATTGGGAAAGTCATGCCCGGTGAACTTTTGTATTGGGAAAGTCATGCCCGGTGAACTTTTGTATTGGGAAAATCATGCCCGGTGAACTTTTGTATTGGGAAAGTCATGCCCGGTGAACTTTTCTATTGGAAAAGTCATGCCCGGTGAACTTTTGTATTGGGAAAGTCATGCCCGGTGAACTTTTGTATTGGGAAAGTCATGTCCGGTGAACTTTTGTATTGGGAAAGTCATGCCCGGTGAACTTTTGTATTGGGAAAGTCATCTCCGGTGAACTTTTGTATTGGGAAAGTCGTGCCCGGTGAACTTTTGTATTGGGAAAGTCATGCCCGGTGAACTTTTGTATTGGGAAAGTCATCTCCGGTGAACTTTTGCATTGGGAAAGTCGTGCCCGGTGAACATTTGTATTGGGAAAGTCATGCCCGGTGAACTTTTGTATTGGGAAAGTCATGCCCGGTGAACTTTTGTATTGGGAAAGTCATGCCCGGTGAACTTTTGTATTGGGAAAGTCATGGCCGGTGAACTTTTGTATTGGGAAAGTCATGCCCGGTGAACTTTTGTATTGGGAAAGTCATGCCAGGATAACTTTTGTATTGGGAAAGTCATGCCCGGTGAACTTTTGTATTGGGAAAGTCATGCCCGGTGAACTTTTGTATTGGGAAAGTCATCTCCGGTGAACTTTTGTATTGGGAAAGTCGTGCCCGGTGAACTTTTGTATTGGGAAAGTCATCTCCGGTGAACTTTTCTATTGGAAAAGTCATCTCCGGTGAACTTTTGTATGGGAAAAGTCATCTCCGGTGAACTTTTGTATTGGGAAAGTCATGCCCGGTGAACTTTTGTATTGGGAAAGTCATGCCCGGTGAACTTTTGTATTGGGAAAGTCATGCCCGGTGAACTTTTGTATTGGGAAAGTCGTGCCCGGTGAACTTTTGTATTGGGAAAGTCATGCCCGGGGAACTTTTGTATGGGGAAAGTCATGCCCGGTGAACTTTTGTATTGGGAAAGTCATGCCCGGTGAACTTTTGTATTGGGAAAGTCATGCCCGGTGAACTTTTGTATTGGGAAAGTCATCTCCGGTGAACTTTTGTATTGGGAAAGTCGTGCCCGGTGAACTTTTGTATTGGGAAAGTCATGCCCGGTGAACTTTTCTATTGGGAAAGTCGTGCCCGTTGAACTTTTGTATGGGAAAAGTCATCTCCAGTGAACTTTTGTATGGGAAAAGTCATCTCCGGTGAACTTTTGTATTGGGAAAGTCATGCCCGGTGAACTTTTGTATTGGGAAAGTCATGCCCCGTGAACTTTTGTATTGGGAAAGTCATGCCCGGTGAACTTTTGTATTGGGAAAGTCATGGCCGGTGAACTTTTGTATTGGGAAAGTCATGCCCGGTGAACTTTTGTATTGGGAAAGTCATGCCCGGTGAACTTTTGAATTGGGAAAGTCATGCCCGTTGAACTTTTGAATTGGGAAAGTCATGCCCGGTGAACTTTTGTATTGGGAAAGTCATGCCCGGTGAACTTTTGTATTGGGAAAGTCATGCCCGGTGAACTTTTGTATTGGGAAAGTCATGCCCGGTGAACTTTTGTATTGGGAAAGTCATGCCCGGTGAACTTTTGTATTGGGAAAGTCATGCCCGGTGAACTTTTGTATTGGGAAAGTCATGCCCGGTGATCTTTTGTATTGTTAAAGTCATGCCCGGTGAACTTTTGTATTGGGAAAGTCATGCCCGGTGAACTTTCGTATTGGGAAAGTCATGCTCGGTGAACTTTTGTATTGGGAAAGTCATGCCCGGTGAACTTTTGTATTGGGAAAGTCATGCCCGGTGAACTTTTGTATTGGGAAAGTCATGCCCGGTGAACTTTTGTATTGGGAAAGTCATGCCCGGTGAACTTTTCTATTGGAAAAGTCATGCCCGGTGAACTTTTGTATTGGGAAAGTCATGCCCGGTGAACTTTTGTATTGGGAAAGTCATGCCCGGTGAACTTTTGTATTGGGAAAGTCATGCCCGGTGAACTTTTGTATTGGGAAAGTCATCTCCGGTGAACTTTTGTATTGGGAAAGTCATGCCCGGTGAACTTTTGTATTGGGAAAGTCATGCCCGGTGAACTTTTGTATTGGGAAAGTCATGCCCGGTGAACTTTTGTATTGGGAAAGTCATGCCCGATAAACTTTAGTATTGGGAAAGTCATGCCCGGTGAACTTTGTATTGTTAAAGTCATCTCCAGTCAACTTTTGTATTGGGAAAGTCGTGCCCGGTGAACTTTTGTATTGGGAAAGTCATGCCCGGTGAAGTTTTCTATTGGGAAAGTCATCTCCGGTGAACTTTTGTATGGGAAAGTCATCTCCGGTGACCTTTTGTATTGGGAAAGTCATGCCCGGTGAACTTTTGTATTGGGAAAGTCATGCCCGGTGAACTTTTGTATTGGGAAAGTCATGCCCGGTGAACTTTTGTATTGGGAAAGTCATGACCGGTGAACTTTTGTATTGGGAAAGTCATGCCCGGTGAACTTTTGTATGGGAAAAGTCATGCCCGGTGATATTTTGTATTGGGAAAGGCATCTGCGGTGAACTTTTCTATGGGAAAAGTCATCTCCGGTGAACTTTTGTATTGGGAAAGTCATCTCCGGCGGACTTTTGTATGGGAAAAGTCATCTCCGGTGAACTTTTCTATTGGAAAAGTCATGCCCGGTGAACTTTTGTATTGGGAAAGTCGTGCCCGGTGAACTTTTGTATTGGGAAAGTCGTGCCCGGTGAACTTTTGTATTGGGAAAGTCATGCCCGGTGAACTTTTGTATTGGGAAAGTCATGCCCGGTGAACTTTTCTACTGGGAAAGTCATGCCCGGTGAACTTTTGTATTGGGAAAGTCATGCCCGGTGAACTTTTGTATTGGGAAAGTCATGCCCGGTGAACTTTTGTATTGGGAAAGTCATGCCCGGTGAACTTTTGCATTGGGAAAGTCATGCCCGGCGAACTTTTGTATTGGGAAAGTCATCTCCGGTGAACTTTTGTATGAGAAAAGTCATCTCCGGTGAACTTTTGTATTGGGAAAGTCATGCCCGGTGAACTTTTGTATTGGAAAAGTCATGCCCGGTGAACTTTTGTATTGGGAAAGTCATGCCCGGTGAACTTTTGTATTGGGAAAGTCGTGCCCGGTGAACTTTTGTATTGGGAAAATCATGCCCGGTGAACTTTTGTATTGGGAAAGTCATGCCCGGTGAACTTTTGTATTGGGAAAGTCATGCCCGGTGAAGTTTTGTATTGGGAAAATCATGCCCGGTGAACTTTTGTATTGGGAAAGTCATGCCCGGTGAACTTTTGTATTGGAAAGTCATGCCCGTTGAACTTTTGTATTGGGAAAGTCATCTCCGGTGAATTTTTGTATTGGGAAAGTCGTGCCCAGTGAACTTTTGTATTGGGAAAGTCATGCCCGGTGAATTTTTCTATTGGGAAAGTCATGCCCGGTGAACTTTTGTATTGGGAAAATCATGCCCGGTGACTTTTTTGTATTGGGAAAATCATGCCCGGTGAACTTTTGTATTGGGAAAGTCATGCCCGGTGAACTTTTGAATTGGGAAAGTCATGCCCGGTGAACTTTTGTATTGGGAAAGTCATGCCCGGTGAACTTTTGTATTGGGAAAGTCATGCCCGGTGAACTTTTGTATTGGGAAAGTCATGCCCAGTGATCTTTTGTATTGGGAAAGTTATGCCCGGTGAACTTTTGTATTGGGAAAGTCATGCCCGGTGAACTTTTGTATGGGAAAAGTCATCTCCGGTGAACTTTTGTATGGGAAAAGTCATCTCCGGTGAACTTTTGTATTGGGAAAGTCATGCCCGGTGAACTTTTGTATTGGGAAAGTCATGCCCCGTGAACTTTTGTATTGGGAAAGTCATGCCCGGTGAACTTTTGTATTGGGAAAGTCATGCCCGGTGAACTTTTGTATTGGGAAAGTCATGTCCGGTGAACTTTTGAATTGGGAAAGTCATGCCCGGTGAATTTTTGTATTGGGAAAGTCATGCCCGGTGAACTTTTGTATTGGGAAAGTCATGCCCGGAGAACTTTTGTATTGGGAAAGTCATGCCCGGTGAACTTTTGTATTGGGAAAGTCATGCCCGGTGAACTTTTGTATTGGGAAAGTCATGCCCGGTGAACTTTTGTATTGGGAAAGTCATGCCCGGTGATCTTTTGTATTGAGAAAGTCATGCCTGGTGAACTTTTGTATTGGGAAAGACATGCCCCGTGTACTTTTGTATTGGGGAAGTCATGCCCGGTGAACTTTTGTATTGGGAAAGTCATGCCCGGTGAACTTTTGTATTGGGAAAGTCATGCCCGGTGAACTTTTGTATTGGGAAAGTCATCTCCGGTGAACTTTTGTATTGGGAAAGTCGTGCCCGGTGAACTTTTGTATTGGGAAAATCATGCCCGAAGAACTTTTCTATTGGGAAAGTCATGCCCGGTGAAATTTTGTATTGGGAAAGTCATCTCCGGTGAACTTTTGTATTGGGAAAGTCATCTCCGGTGAACTTTTGTATTGGGAAAGTCATGCCCGGTGAACTTTTGTATTGGCAAAGTCATCTCCGGTGAACTTTTGTATGGGAAAAGTCATCTCCGGTGAACTTTTGTATTGGGAAAGTCATGCCCGGTGAACTTTTGTATTGGGAAAGTCATGCCCGGTGAACTTTTGTATTGGGAAAGTCATGCCCGGTGAACTTTTGTATTGGGAAAGTCATGCCCGGTGAACTTTTGTATTGGGAAAGTCATGCCCGGTGAACTTTTGTATTGGGCAAGTCATGCCCGGTGAACTTTTGTATTGGGAAAGTCATCTCCGGTGAACTTTTGTATTGGGAAAGTCAACTCCGGTGAACTTTTGTATGGGAAAAGTCATCTCCGGTGAACTTTTGAATTGGGAAAGTCATGCCCGGTGAACTTTTGTATTGGGAAAGTCATGCCCGGCGAACTTTTGTATTGGGAAAGTCATGCCCGGTTAACTTTTGTATTGGGAAAGTCATGCCCGGTGAACTTTTGTATTGGGAAAGTCATACCCGGTGAACTTTTGTATTGGGAAAGTCATGCCCGGTGAACTTTTCTATTGGGAAAGTCATGCCCGGTGAACTTTTGTATTGGGAAATTCATCTCCGGTGAACTTTTGTATTGGGAAAGTCATGCCCGCTGAACTTTTGTATTGGGAAAGTCATGCCCGGTGAACTTTTGTATTGGGAAAGTCATGCCCAGTGAACTTTTGTATTGGGAAAGTCATGCCCGGTGAACTTTTGTATTGGGAAAGTCATCTCCGGTGAACTTTTCTATGGGAAAAGTCATGCCCGGTGAACTTTTGTATTGGGAAAGTCATGCCCGGTGAACTTTTGTATTGGGAAAGTCAGGCCCGGTGAACTTTTGTATTGGGAAAGTCATGCCCGGTGAACTTTTGTATTGGGAAAGTCATGCCCGGTGAACTTTTGTATTGGGAATGTCATGCCCGGTGAACTTTTGTATTGGGAATGTCATGCCCGGTGAACTTTTGTATTGGGAAAGTCATGCCCGGTGAACTTTTTTATTGGGAAAGTCATCTCCGGTGAACTTTTGTATTGGGAAAGTCGTGCCCGGTGAACTTTTGTATTGGGAAAGTCATGCCCGGTGAACTTTTCTATTGGGAAAGTCATCTCCGGTGAACTTTTCTATTGGGAAAGTCATCTCCGGTGAACTTTTGTATTGGGAAAGTCATGCCCGGTGAACTTTTGTATTGGGAAAGTCATGCCTGGTGAACTTTTGTATTGGGAAAGTCATGCCCGGTGAACTTTTGTATTGGGAAAGTCATGCCCGGTGAACTTTTGTATTGGGAAAGTCATGCCCGGTGAACTTTTGTATTGGGAAAGTCATGCCCGGTCAACTTTTGTATTGGGAAAGTCATGCCCGGTGAACTTTTGTATTGGGAAAGTCATCTCCGGAGAACTTTTGTATCGGGAAAGTCGTGCCCGGTGAACTTTTGTATTGGGAAAGTCATGCCCGGTGAACTTTTCTATTGGGAAAGTCATGCCCGGTGAACTTTTGTATTAGGAAAGTCATCTCCGGTGAACTTTTGTATTGGGAAAGTCATGCCCGGTGAACTCTTGTGTTGGGAAAGTCATGCCCGGTGAACTTTTGTATTGGGAAAGTCATGCCTGGTGAACTTTTGTATTGGGCAAGTCATGCCCGGTGAACTTTTGTATTGGGAAAGTCATCTCCGGAGAACTTTTGTATCGGGAAAGTCGTGCCCGGTGAACTTTTGTATGGGAAAAGTCATGCCCGGTGAACTTTTGTATTGGGAAAGTCATACCCGGTGAACTTTTGTATTGGGAAAGTCATGCCCGGTGAACTTTTGTATTGGGAAAGTCATGCCCGGTGAACTTTTGTATTGGGAATGTCATGCCCGGTGAACTTTTGTATTGGGAATGTCATGCCCGGTGAACTTTTGTATTGGGAAAGTCATGCCCGGTGAACTTTTGTATTGGGAAAGTCATCTCCGGTGAACTTTTGTATTGGGAAAGTCGTGCCCGGTGAACTTTTGTATTGGGAAAGTCATGCCCGGTGAACTTTTCTATTGGGAAAGTCATCCCCGGTGAACTTTTCTATTGGGAAAGTCATCTCCGGTGAACTTTTGTATTGGGAAAGTCATGCCCGGTGAACTTTTGTATTGGGAAAGTCATGCCCGGTGAACTTTTGTATTGGGAAAGTCATGCCCGGTGAACTTTTGTATTGGGAAAGTCATGCCCGGTGAACTTTTGTATTGGGAAAGTCATCTCCGGTGAACTTTTGTATTGGGAAAGTCGTGCCCGGTGAACTTTTGAATTGGGAAAGTCATGCCCGGTGAACTTTTGTATTGGGAAAGTCATGCCCGGTGAACTTTTGTATTGGGAAAGTCATGCCCGGTGAACTTTTGTATTGGGAAAGTCATGCCCGGTGAACTTTTGTATTGGGAAAGTCATGCCCGGTGAACTTTTGTATTGGGAAAGTCATCTCCGGTGAACTTTTGTATGGGAAAAGTCATCTCCGGTGAACGTTTGTATTGGGAAAGTCATGCCCGGTGAACTTTTGTATTGGGAAAGTCATGCCCGGTGAACTTTTGTATTGGGAAAGTCATCTCCGGTGAACTTTTGTATTGGGAAAGTCATGCCCGGTGAACTTTTGTATTGGGAAAGTCATGCCCGGTGAACTTTTGTATTGGGAAAGTCATGCCCGGTGAACTTTTGTATTGGGAAAGTCATGCCCGGTGAACTTTTGTATTGGGAAAGTCATGCCCGGTGAACTTTTGTATTGGGAAAGTCATGCCCGGTGAATTTTTGTATTGGGAAAGTCATGGCCGGTGAACTTTTGTATGGGAAAAGTCATCTCCGGTGAACTTTTGTATTGGGAAAGTCATGCCCGGTGAACTTTTGTATTGGGAAAATCATGCCCGGTGAACTTTTGTATTGGGAAAGTCATCTCCGGTGAACTTTTGTATTGGGAAAGTCGTGCCCGGTGAACTTTTGTATTGGGAAAGTCATGCCCGGTGAACTTTTGTATTGGGAAAGTCATGCCCGGTGAACTTTTGTATTGGGAAAGTCATGCCCGGTGAACTTTTGTATTGGGAAAGTCATGCCCGGTGAACTTTTGTATTGGGAAAGTCATGCCCGGTGAACTTTTGTATTGGGAAAGTCATGCCCGGTGAACTTTTGTATTGGGAAAGTCATGCCCGGTGAACGTTTGTATTGGGAAAGTCATCTCCGGTGAACTTTTGTATTGGGAAAGTCGTGCCCGGTGAACTTTTGTATTGGGAACGTCATGCCCGGTGAACTTTTCTATTGCGAAAGTCATCTCCGGTGAACTTTTGTATGGGAAAAGTCATCTCCGGTGAACTTTTGTATTGGGAAAGTCATGCCCGGTGAACTTTTGTATTGGGAAAGTCATGCCCGGTGAACTTTTCTATTGGGAAAGTCATGCCCGGTGAACTTTTGTATTGGGAAAGTCATCTCCGGTGAACTTTTGTATTGGGAAAGTCATGCCCGGTGAACTTTTGTATTGGGAAAGTCATGCCCGGTGAACTTTTGTATTGGGAAAGTCATGCCCGGTGAACTTTTGTATTGGGAAAGTCATGCCCGGTGAACTTTTGTATTGGGAATGTCATATCCGGTGAACTTTTGTATTGGGAATGTCATGCCCGGTGAACTTTTGTATTGGGAAAGTCATGCCCGGTGAACTTTTGTATTGGGAAAGTCATCTCCGGTGAACTTTTGTATTGGGAAAGTCGTGCCCGGTGAACTTTTGTATTGGGAAAGTCATGCCCGGTGAACTTTTCTATTGGGAAAGTCATCTCCGGTGAACTTTTGTATGGGAAAAGTCATCTCCGGTGAACTTTTGTATTGGGAAAGTCATGCCCGGTGAACTTTTGTATTGGGAAAGTCATGCCCGGTGAACTTTTGTATTGGGAAAGTCATGCCCGGTGAACTTTTGTATTGGGAAAGTCATGCCCGGTGAACTTTTGTATTGGGAAAGTCATGCCCGGTGAACTTTTGTATTGGGAAAGTCATGCCCGGTGAACTTTTGTATTGGGAAAGTCATCTCCGGTGAACTTTTGTATCGGGAAAGTCGTGCCCGGTGAACTTTTGTATTGGGAAAGTCATGCCCGGTGAACTTTTCTATTGGGAAAGTCATGCCCGGTGAACTTTTGTATTAGGAAAGTCATCTCCGGTGAACTTTTGTATTGGGAAAGTCATGCCCGATGAACTTTTGTGTTGGGAAAGTCATGCCCGGTGAACTTTTGTATTGGGAAAGTCATGCCCGGTGAACTTTTGTATTGGGAAAGTCATCTCCGGTGAACTTTTGTATGGGAAAAGTCATCTCCGGTGAACTTTTGTATTGGGAAAGTCATGCCCGGTGAACTTTTGTATTGGGAAAGTCATGCCCGGTGAACTTTTGTATTGGGAAAGTCATGCCCGGTGAACTTTTGTATTGGGAAAGTCATGCCCGGTGAACTTTTGTATTGGGAAAGTCATCTCCGGTGATCTTTTGTATGGGAAAAGTCATCTCCGGTGAACTTTTGTATTGGGAAAGTCATGCCCGGTGAACTTTTGTATTGGGAAAGTCATGCCCGGTGAACTTTTGTATTGGGAAAGTCATGCCCGGTGAACTTTTGTATTGGGAAAGTCATCTCCGGTGAACTTTTGTATTGGGAAAGTCGTGCCCGGTGAACTTTTGAATTGGGAAAGTCATGCCCGGTGAACTTTTGTATTGGGAAAGTCATGCCCGGTGAACTTTTGTATTGGGAAAGTCATGCCCGGTGAACTTTTGTATTGGGAAAGTCATGCCCGGTGAACTTTTGTATTGGGAAAGTCATGCCCGGTGAACTTTTGTATTGGGAAAGTCATGCCCGGTGAACTTTTGTATTGGGAAAGTCATCTCCGGTGAACTTTTGTATGGGAAAAGTCATCTCCGGTGAACGTTTGTATTGGGAAAGTCATGCCCGGTGAACTTTTGTATTGGGAAAGTCATGCCCGGTGAAATTTTGTATTGGGAAAGTCATCTCCGGTGAACTTTTGTATGGGAAAAGTCATCTCCGGTGAACTTTTGTATTGGGAAAGTCATGCCCGGTGAACTTTTGTATTGGGAAAGTCATGCCCGGAGAACTTTTGTATTGGGAAAGTCATCTCCGGTGAACTTTTGTATGGGAAAAGTCATCTCCGGTGAACTTTTGTATTGGGAAAGTCATGCCCGGTGAACTTTTGTATTGGGAAAGTCATGCCCGGAGAACTTTTGTATTGGGAAAGTCATCTCCGGTGAACTTTTGTATTGGGAAAGTCATGCCCGGTGAACTTTTGTATTGGGAAAGTCATGCCCGGTGAACTTTTGTATTGGGAAAGTCATGCCCGGTGAACTTTTGTATTGGGAAAGTCATGCCCGGTGAACTTTTGTATTGGGAAAGTCATGCCCGGTGAACTTTTGTATTGGGAAAGTCATGCCCGGTGAACTTTTGTATTGGGAAAGTCATGCCCGGTGAACTTTTATATTGGGAAAGTCATGCCCGGTGAACTTTTCTATTGGGAAAGTCATGCCCGGAGAACTTTTGTATTGGAAAGTCATCTCCGGTGAACTTTTGTATTTGGAAAGTCGTGCCCGGTGAACTTTTGTATTGGGAAAGTCATCTCCGGTGATCTTTTGTATGGGAAAAGTCATCTCCGGTGAACTTTTGTATTGGGAAAGTCATGCCCGGTGAACTTTTGTATTGGGAAAGTCATGCCCGGTGAACTTTTGTATTGGGAAAGTCATGCCCGGTGAACTTTTGTATTGGGAAAGTCATGCCCGGTGAACTTTTGTATTGGGAAAGTCATCTCCGGTGAACTTTTGTATTGGGAAAGTCGTGCCCGGTGAACTTTTGAATTGGGAAAGTCATGCCCGGTGAACTTTTGTATTGGGAAAGTCATGCCCGGTGAACTTTTGTATTGGGAAAGTCATGCCCGGTGAACTTTTGTATTGGGAAAGTCATGCCCGGTGAACTTTTGTATTGGGAAAGTCATGCCCGGTGAACTTTTGTATTGGGAAAGTCATGCCCGGTGAACTTTTGTATTGGGAAAGTCATCTCCGGTGAACTTTTGTATGGGAAAAAGTCATCTCCGGTGAACGTTTGTATTGGGAAAGTCATGCCCGGTGAACTTTTGTATTGGGAAAGTCATGCCCGGTGAAATTTTGTATTGGGAAAGTCATCTCCGGTGAACTTTTGTATGGGAAAAGTCATCTCCGGTGAACTTTTGTATTGGGAAAGTCATGCCCGGTGAACTTTTGTATTGGGAAAGTCATGCCCGGTGAACTTTTGTATTGGGAAAGTCATCTCCGGTGAACTTTTGTATTGGGAAAGTCATGCCCGGTGAACTTTTGTATTGAGAAAGTCATGCCCGGTGAACTTTTGTATTGGGAAAGTCATGCCCGGTGAACTTTTGTATTGGGAAAGTCATGCCCGGTGAACTTTTGTATTGGGAAAGTCATGCCCGGTGAACTTTTGTATTGGGAAAGTCATGCCCGGTGAACTTTTGTATTGGGAAAGTCATGCCCGGTGAACTTTTATATTGGGAAAGTCATCTCCGGTGAACTTTTGTATTGGGAAAGTCGTGCCCGGTGAACTTTTGTATTGGGAAAGTCATGCCCGGTGAACTTTTCTATTGGGAAAGTCATGCCCGGTGAACTTTTGTATTGGGAAAGTCATCTCCGGTGAACTTTTGTATAGGGAAAGTCATGCCCGGTGAACTTTTGTATTGGGAAAGTCATGCCCGGTGAACTTTTGTATTGGGAAAGTCATGCCCGGTGAACTTTTGTATTGGGAAAGTCGTCTCCGGTGAACTTTTCTATTGGGAAAGTCATCTCCGGTGAACTTTTGTATGGGCAAAGTCATCTCCGGTGAACTTTTGTATTGGGAAAGTCATGTCCGGTGAACTTTTGTATTGGGAAAGTCATGCCCGGTGAAATTTTCTATTGGGAAAGTCATGCCCGGTGAACTTTTGTATTGGGAAAGTCATCTCCGGTGAACTTTTGTATGGGAAAGTCATGCCCGGTGAACTTTTGTATTGGGAAAGTCATGCCCGGTGAACTTTTGTATTGGGAAAGTCATCTCCGGTGATCTTTTGTATTGGGAAAGTCGTGCCCTGTGAACTTTTGTATTGGGAAAGTCATGCCCGGTGAACGTTTGTATTGGGAAAGTCATGCCCGGTGAACTTTTGTATTGGGAAAGTCATGCCCGGTGAACTTTTGTATTGCGAAAGTCATGCCCGGTGAACTTTTGTATTGGGAAAGTCATCTCCGGTGAACTTTTGTATGGGAAAAGTCATCTCCGGTGAACGTTTGTATTGGGAAAGTCATGCCCGGTGAACTTTTGTATTGGGAAAGTCATGCCCGGTGAACTTTTGTATTGGGAAAGTCATGCCCGGTGAACTTTTGTATTGCGAAAGTCATCTCCGGTGAACTTTTGTATTGGGAAAGTCATGCCCGGTGAACTTTGTATGGGAAAGTCATGCCCGGTGAACTTTTGTATTGGGAAAGTCATGCCCGGTGAACTTTTGTATTGGGAAAGTCATGCCCGGTGAACTTTTGTATTAGGAAAGTCATCTCCGGTGAACTTTTGTATTGGGAAAGTCATGCCCGATGAACTTTTGTGTTGGGAAAGTCATGCCCGGTGAACTTTTGTATTGGGAAAGTCATGCCCGGTGAACTTTTGTATTGGGAAAGTCATCTCCGGTGAACTTTTGTATGGGAAAAGTCATCTCCGGTGAACTTTTGTATTGGGAAAGTCATGCCCGGTGAACTTTTGTATTGGGAAAGTCATGCCCGGTGAACTTTTGTATTGGGAAAGTCATGCCCGGTGAACTTTTGTATTGGGAAAGTCATGCCCGGTGAACTTTTGTATTGGGAAAGTCATCTCCGGTGATCTTTTGTATGGGAAAAGTCATCTCCGGTGAACTTTTGTATTGGGAAAGTCATGCCCGGTGAACTTTTGTATTGGGAAAGTCATGCCCGGTGAACTTTTGTATTGGGAAAGTCATGCCCGGTGAACTTTTGTATTGGGAAAGTCATCTCCGGTGAACTTTTGTATTGGGAAAGTCGTGCCCGGTGAACTTTTGAATTGGGAAAGTCATGCCCGGTGAACTTTTGTATTGGGAAAGTCATGCCCGGTGAACTTTTGTATTGGGAAAGTCATGCCCGGTGAACTTTTGTATTGGGAAAGTCATGCCCGGTGAACTTTTGTATTGGGAAAGTCATGCCCGGTGAACTTTTGTATTGGGAAAGTCATGCCCGGTGAACTTTTGTATTGGGAAAGTCATCTCCGGTGAACTTTTGTATGGGAAAAGTCATCTCCGGTGAACGTTTGTATTGGGAAAGTCATGCCCGGTGAACTTTTGTATTGGGAAAGTCATGCCCGGTGAAATTTTGTATTGGGAAAGTCATCTCCGGTGAACTTTTGTATGGGAAAAGTCATCTCCGGTGAACTTTTGTATTGGGAAAGTCATGCCCGGTGAACTTTTGTATTGGGAAAGTCATGCCCGGAGAACTTTTGTATTGGGAAAGTCATCTCCGGTGAACTTTTGTATGGGAAAAGTCATCTCCGGTGAACTTTTGTATTGGGAAAGTCATGCCCGGTGAACTTTTGTATTGGGAAAGTCATGCCCGGAGAACTTTTGTATTGGGAAAGTCATCTCCGGTGAACTTTTGTATTGGGAAAGTCATGCCCGGTGAACTTTTGTATTGGGAAAGTCATGCCCGGTGAACTTTTGTATTGGGAAAGTCATGCCCGGTGAACTTTTGTATTGGGAAAGTCATGCCCGGTGAACTTTTGTATTGGGAAAGTCATGCCCGGTGAACTTTTGTATTGGGAAAGTCATGCCCGGTGAACTTTTGTATTGGGAAAGTCATGCCCGGTGAACTTTTGTATTGGGAAAGTCATCTCCGGTGAACTTTTGTATGGGAAAAGTCATCTCCGGTGAACTTTTGTATTGGGAAAGTCATGCCCGGTGAACTTTTGTATTGGGAAAGTCATGCCCGGTGAACTTTTGTATTGGGAAAGTCATCTCCGGTGAACTTTTGTATTGGGAAAGTCGTGCCCGGTGAACTTTTGTATTGGGAAAGTCATGCCCGGTGAACTTTTGTATTGGGAAAGTCATGCCCGGTGAACTTTTGCATTGGGAAAGTCATGCCCGGTGAACTTTTGTATTGGGAAAGTCATGCCCGGTGAACTTTTGTATTGGGAAAGTCATGCCCGGTGAACTTTTGTATTGGGAAAGTCATGCCCGGTGAACTTTTGTATTGGGAAAGTCATCTCCGGTGAACTTTTGTATTGGGAAAGTCGTGCCCGGTGAACTTTTGTATTGGGAAAGTCATGCCCGGTGAACTTTTCTATTGGGAAAGTCATCTCCGGTGAACTTTTGTATGGGAAAAGACATGTCCGGTGAACTTTTGTATTGGGAAAGTCATGCCAGGTGAACTTTTGTATTGGGAAAGTCATGCCCGGTGAACTTTTGTATTGGGAAAGTCATGCCCGGTGAACTTTTGTATTGGGAAAGTCATGCCCGGTGAACTTTTGTATTGGGAAAGTCATGCCCGGTGAACTTTTGTATTGGGAAAGTCATGCCCGGTGAACTTTTGTATTGGGAAAGTCATCTCCGGTGAACTTTTGTATTGGGAAAGTCGTGCCCGGTGAACTTTTGTATTGGGAAAGTCATGCCCGGTGAACTTTTCTATTGGGAAAGTCATCTCCGGTGAACTTTTGTATGGGAAAAGTCATTTTCGGTGAACTTTTGTATTGGGAAAGTCATGCCCGGTGAACTTTTGTATTGGGAAAGTCATGCCCGGTGAACTTTTGTATTGGGAAAGTCATCTCCGGTGAACTTTTGTATTGGGAAAGTCGTGCCCGGTGAACTTTTGTATTGGGAAAGTCATGCCCGGTGAACTTTTGTATTGGGAAAGTCATCTCCGGTGAACTTTTGTATTGGGAAAGTCATGCCCGGTGAACTTTTGTATTGGGAAAGTCATGCCCGGTGAACTTTTTTATTGGGAAAGTCATGCCCGGTGAACTTTTGTATTGGGAAAGTCATGCCCGGTGAACTTTTGTATTGGGAAAGTCATGCCCGGTGAACTTTTGTATTGGGAAAGTCATCTCCGGTGAACTTTTGTATTGGGAAAGTCGTGCCCGGTGAACTTTTGTATTGGGAAAGTCATGCCCGGTGAACTTTTGTATTGGGAAAGTCATCTCCGGTGAACTTTTGTATGGGAAAAGTCATCTCCGGTGAACTTTTGTATTGGAAAAGTCATGCCCGGTGAACTTTTGTATTGGGAAAGTCATGCCCGGTGAACTTTTGTATTGGGAAAGTCATGCCCAGTGAACTTTTGTATTGGGAAAGTCATGCCCGGTGAACTTTTCTATTGGGAAAGTCATCTCCGGTGAACTTTTGTATGGGAAAAGTCATCTCCGGTGAACTTTTGTATTGGGAAAGTCATGCCCGGTGAACTTTTGTATTGGGAAAGTCATGCCCGGTGAACTTTTGTATTGGGAAAGTCATGCCCGGTGAACTTTTGTATTGGGAAAGTCATCTCCGGTGAACTTTTGTATTGGGAAAGTCGTGCCCGGTGAACTTTTGTATTGGGAAAGTCATGCCCGGTGAACTTTTGTATTGGGAAAGTCATCTCCGGTGAACTTTTGTATGGGAAAAGTCATCTCCGGTGAACTTTTGTATTGGGAAAGTCCTGCCCGGTGAACTTTTGTATTGGGAAAGTCATGCCCGGTGAACTTTTGTATGGGAAAAGTCATGCCCGGTGAACTTTTGTATTGGGAAAGTCATCTCCGGTGAACTTTTCTATGGGAAAAGTCATCTCCGGTGAACTTTTGTATTGGGAAAGTCATGCCCGGTGAACTTTTGTATTGGGAAAGTCATCTCCGGTGAACTTTTGTATTGGGAAAGTCATCTCCGGTGAACTTTTGTATGGGAAAAGTCATCTCCGGTGAACTTTTGTATTGGGAAAGTCATGCCCGGTGAACTTTTGTATTGGGAAAGTCATGCCCGGTGAACTTTTGTATTGGGAAAGTCATGCCCGGTGAACTTTTGTATTGGGAAAGTCATCTCCGGTGAACTTTTGTATTGGGAAAGTCGTGCCCGGTGAACTTTTGTATTGGGAAAGTCATGCCCGGTGAACTATTCTATTGGGAAAGTCATCTCCGGTGAACTTTTGTATTGGGAAAGTCATGCCCGGTGAACTTTTGTATTGGGAAAGTCATGCCCGTTGAACTTTTGTATTGGGAAAGTCATGTCTGGTGAACTTTTGTATTGGGAAAGTCATCTCCGGTGAACTTTTGTATGGGAAAAGTCATCTCCGGTGAAATTTTGTATTGGGAAAGTCATCTCCGGTGAACTTTTGTATTGGGAAAGTCATGCCCGGTGAACTTTTGTATTGGGAAAGTCATGCCCGGTGAACTTTTGTATTGGGAAAGTCATCTCCGGTGAACTTTTGTATGGGAAAAGTCATCTCCGGTGAACTTTTGTATTGGGAAAGACATGCCCGGTGAACTTTTGTATTGGGAAAGTCATCTCCGGTGAACTTTTGTATTGGGAAAGTCATGCCCGGTGAACTTTTGTATTGGGAAAGTCATCTCCGGTGAACTTTTGTATTGGGAAAGTCGTGCCCGGTGCACTTTTGTATTGGGAAAGTCATGCCCGGTGAACTTTTCTATTGGGAAAGTCATCTCCGGTGTACTTTTGTATTGGGAAAGTCATGCCCGGTGAACTTTTGTATTGGGAAAGTCATGCCCGATGAACTTTTGTATTGGGAAAGTCATACCCGGTGAACTTTTGTATTGGGAAAGTCATCTCCGGTGAACTTTTGTATAGGAAAAGTCATCTCCGGTGAAATTTTGTATTGGGAAAGTCATCTCTGGTGAACTTTTGTATTGGGAAAGTCATGCCCGGTGAACTTTTGTATTGGGAAAGTCATGCCCGGTGAAATTTTGTATTGGGAAAGTCATCTCCGGTGAACTTTTGTATGGGAAAAGTCATCTCCGGTGAACTTTTGTATTGGGAAAGTCATCTCCGGTGAACTTTTGTATTGGGAAAGTCGTGCCCGGTGAACTTTTGTATTGGGAAAGTCATGCCCGATGAACTTTTGTATTGGGAAAGTCATACCCGGTGAACTTTTGTATTGGGAAAGTCGTGCCCGGTGAACTTTTGTATTGGGAAAGTCATGCCCGGTGAACTTTTGTATTGGGAAAGTCATCTCCGGTGAACTTTTGTATGGGAAAAGTCATCTCCGGTGAACTTTTGTATTGGAAAAGTCATGCCCGGTGAACTTTTGTATTGGGAAAGTCATGCCCGGTGAACTTTTGTATTGGGAAAGTCATGCCCAGTGAACTTTTGTATTGGGAAAGTCATGCCCGGTGAACTTTTCTATTGGGAAAGTCATCTCCGGTGAACTTTTGTATGGGAAAAGTCATCTCCGGTGAACTTTTGTATTGGGAAAGTCATGCCCGGTGAACTTTTGTATTGGGAAAGTCATGCCCGGTGAACTTTTGTATTGGGAAAGTCATGCCCGGTGAACTTTTGTATTGGGAAAGTCATCTCCGGTGAACTTTTGTATTGGGAAAGTCGTGCCCGGTGAACTTTTGTATTGGGAAAGTCATGCCCGGTGAACTTTTGTATTGGGAAAGTCATCTCCGGTGAACTTTTGTATGGGAAAAGTCATCTCCGGTGAACTTTTGTATTGGGAAAGTCCTGCCCGGTGAACTTTTGTATTGGGAAAGTCATGCCCGGTGAACTTTTGTATGGGAAAAGTCATGCCCGGTGAACTTTTGTATTGGGAAAGTCATCTCCGGTGAACTTTTCTATGGGAAAAGTCATCTCCGGTGAACTTTTGTATTGGGAAAGTCATGCCCGGTGAACTTTTGTATTGGGAAAGTCATCTCCGGTGAACTTTTGTATTGGGAAAGTCATCTCCGGTGAACTTTTGTATGGGAAAAGTCATCTCCGGTGAACTTTTGTATTGGGAAAGTCATGCCCGGTGAACTTTTGTATTGGGAAAGTCATGCCCGGTGAACTTTTGTATTGGGAAAGTCATGCCCGGTGAACTTTTGTATTGGGAAAGTCATCTCCGGTGAACTTTTGTATTGGGAAAGTCGTGCCCGGTGAACTTTTGTATTGGGAAAGTCATGCCCGGTGAACTATTCTATTGGGAAAGTCATCTCCGGTGAACTTTTGTATTGGGAAAGTCATGCCCGGTGAACTTTTGTATTGGGAAAGTCATGCCCGTTGAACTTTTGTATTGGGAAAGTCATGTCTGGTGAACTTTTGTATTGGGAAAGTCATCTCCGGTGAACTTTTGTATGGGAAAAGTCATCTCCGGTGAAATTTTGTATTGGGAAAGTCATCTCCGGTGAACTTTTGTATTGGGAAAGTCATGCCCGGTGAACTTTTGTATTGGGAAAGTCATGCCCGGTGAACTTTTGTATTGGGAAAGTCATCTCCGGTGAACTTTTGTATGGGAAAAGTCATCTCCGGTGAACTTTTGTATTGGGAAAGACATGCCCGGTGAACTTTTGTATTGGGAAAGTCATCTCCGGTGAACTTTTGTATTGGGAAAGTCATGCCCGGTGAACTTTTGTATTGGGAAAGTCATCTCCGGTGAACTTTTGTATTGGGAAAGTCGTGCCCGGTGAACTTTTGTATTGGGAAAGTCATGCCCGGTGAACTTTTCTATTGGGAAAGTCATCTCCGGTGTACTTTTGTATTGGGAAAGTCATGCCCGGTGAACTTTTGTATTGGGAAAGTCATGCCCGATGAACTTTTGTATTGGGAAAGTCATACCCGGTGAACTTTTGTATTGGGAAAGTCATCTCCGGTGAACTTTTGTATAGGAAAAGTCATCTCCGGTGAAATTTTGTATTGGGAAAGTCATCTCTGGTGAACTTTTGTATTGGGAAAGTCATGCCCGGTGAACTTTTGTATTGGGAAAGTCATGCCCGGTGAAATTTTGTATTGGGAAAGTCATCTCCGGTGAACTTTTGTATGGGAAAAGTCATCTCCGGTGAACTTTTGTATTGGGAAAGTCATCTCCTGTGAACTTTTGTATTGGGAAAGTCGTGCCCGGTGAACTTTTGTATTGGGAAAGTCATGCCCGATGAACTTTTGTATTGGGAAAGTCATACCCGGTGAACTTTTGTATTGGGAAAGTCATCTCCGGTGAACTTTTGTATAGGAAAAGTCATCTCCGGTGAAATTTTGTATTGGGAAAGTCATCTCCGGTGAACTTTTGTATGGGAAAAGTCATCTCCGGTGAACTTTTGTATTGGGAAAGTCATGCCCGGTGAACTTTTGTATTGGGAAAGTCATGCCCGGTGAACTTTTGTATTGGGAAAGTCATGCCCGGTGAACTTTTGTATTGGGAAAGTCATCTCCGGTGAACTTTTGTATTGGGAAAGTCGTGCCCGGTGAACTTTTGTATTGGGAAAGTCATGCCCGGTGAACTATTCTATTGGGAAAGTCATCTCCGGTGAACTTTTGTATTGAGAAAGTCATGCCCGGTGAACTTTTGTATTGGGAAAGTCATGCCCGTTGAACTTTTGTATTGGGAAAGTCATGTGTGGTGAACTTTTGTATTGGGAAAGTCATCTCCGGTGAACTTTTGTATGGGAAAAGTCATCTCCGGTGAAATTTTGTATTGGGAAAGTCATCTCCGGTGAACTTTTGTATTGGGAAAGTCATGCCCGGTGAACTTTTGTATTGGGAAAGTCATGCCCGGTGAACTTTTGTATTGGGAAAGTCATCTCCGGTGAACTTTTGTATGGGAAAAGTCATCTCCGGTGAACTTTTGTATTGGGAAAAACATGCCCGGTGAACTTTTGTATTGGGAAAGTCATCTCCGGTGAACTTTTGTATTGGGAAAGTCATGCCCGGTGAACTTTTGTATTGGGAAAGTCATCTCCGGTGAACTTTTGTATTGGGAAAGTCGTGTCCGGTGAACTTTTGTATTGGGAAAGTCATGCCCGGTGAACTTTTCTATTGGGAAAGTCATCTCCGGTGTACTTTTGTATTGGGAAAGTCATGCCCGGTGAACTTTTGTATTGGGAAAGTCATGCCCGATGAACTTTTGTATTGGGAAAGTCATACCCGGTGAACTTTTGTATTGGGAAAGTCATCTCCGGTGAACTTTTGTATAGGAAAAGTCATCTCCGGTGAAATTTTGTATTGGGAAAGTCATCTCTGGTGAACTTTTGTATTGGGAAAGTCATGCCCGGTGAACTTTTGTATTGGGAAAGTCATGCCCGGTGAAATTTTGTATTGGGAAAGTCATCTCCGGTGAACTTTTGTATGGGAAAAGTCATCTCCGGTGAACTTTTGTATTGGGAAAATCATGCCCGGTGAACTTTTGTATTGGAAAAGTCATGCCCGGTGAACTTTTGTATTGGGAAAGTCATGCCCGGTGAACTTTTGTATTGGGAAAGTCATGCCCGGTGAACTTTTGTATTGGGAAAGTCATGCCCGGTGAACTTTTGTATTGGGAAAGTCATGCCCGGTGAACTTTTGTATTGGGAAAGTCATGAACGGTGAACTTTTGTATTAGGAAAGTCGTGCCCGGTGAACTTTTGTATTGGGAAAGTCATGCAAGGTGAAATTTTGTATTTGGAAAGTCATCTCCGGTGAACTTTTGTATTGGGAAAGTCATGCCCGGTGAACTTTTGTATTGGGAAAGTCATGCCCGTTGAACTTTTGTATTGGGAAGGTCATGCCCGGTGAACTTTTGTATTGGGAAAGTCATCTCCGGTGAACTTTTGTATGGGAAAAGTCATCTCCGGTGAAATTTGTATTGGGAAAGTCATGCCCGGTGAACTTTTGTATTAGGAAAGTCATGCCCGGTGATCTTTTGTATTGGGCAAATCATGCCCGGTGAACTTTTGTATTGGGAAAGTCATGCCCGGTGAACTTTTGTATTGGGAAAGTCATGCCCGGTGAACTTTTGTATTGGGAAAGTCATGCCCGGTGAGCTTTTGTATTGGGAAAGTCATGCCCGGTGAACTTTTGTATTGGGAAAGTCATCTCCGGTGAACTTTTGTATTGGGAAAGTCATCTCCGGTGAACTTTTGTATTGGGAAAGTCGTGCCAGGTGAACTTTTGTATTGGGAAAGTCATGCCCGGTGAACTTTTCTATTGGGAAAGTCCTGCCCGGTGAACTTTTGTATTGGGAAAGTCATGCCCGGTGAACTTTTGTATTGGGAAAGTCGTGCCCGGTGAACTTTTGTATTGGGAAAGTTATGCCCGGTGAACTTTTGTATTGGGAAAGTCATCTCCGGTGAACTTTTGTATGGGAAAAGTCATCTCCGGTGAACTTTTGTATTGGGAAAGTCATGCCCGGTGAACTTTTGTATTGGGAAAGTCGTGCCCGGTGAACTTTTGTATTGGGAAAGTCGTGCCCGGTGAACTTTTGTATTGGGAAAGTCATGCCCGGTGAACTTTTCTATTGGGAAAGTCATGCCCGGTGAACTTTTGTATTGGGAAAGTCATCTCCGGTGAACTTTTGTATTGGGAAAGTCATGCCCGGTGAACTTTTGTATTGGGAAAGTCATGCCCGATGAACTTTTGTATTGGGAAAGTCATGCCCGGTGAACTTTTGTATTGGGAAAGTCATGCCCGGTGAGCTTTTGTATTGGGAAAGTCATCTCCGGTGAACTTTTGTATTGGGAAAGTCATGCCCGGTGAACTTTTGTATTGGGAAAGTCATCTCCGGCGAACTTTTCTATGGGAAATGTCATCTCCGGTGAACTTTTGTATTGGGAAAGTCATGCCCGGTGAACTTTTCTATTGGGAAAGTCATGCCCGGTGAACTTTTGTATTGGGAAAGTCATCTCCGGTGAACTTTTGTATTGGGAAAGTCATGCACGGTGAACTTTTGTATTGGGAAAGTCATGCACGGTGAACTTTTGTATTGGGAAAGTCATGCCCGGTGAACTTTTTTATTGGGAAAGTCATCTTCGGTGAACTTTTGTATGGGAAAAGTCATCTCCGGTGAACTTTTGTATTGGGAAAGTCATGCCCGGTGAACTTTTGTATTGGGAAAGTCATGCCCGGTGAACTTTTGTATTGGGAAAGTCATGCCCGGTGAACTTTTGTTTTGGGAAAGTCATCCCCGGTGAACTTTTGTATTGGGAAAGTCATGCCCGGTGAACTTTTGTATTGGGAAAGTCATGCCCGGTGAACTTTTGTATTGGGAAAGTCGTGCCCGGTGAACTTTTGTATTGGGAAAGTCATGCCCGGTGAACTTTTGTATTGGGAAAGTCATCTCCGGTGAACTTTTGTATGGGAAAAGTCATCTCCGGTGAACTTTTGTATTGGGAAAGTCATGCCCGGTGAACATTTGTATTGGGAAAGTCATGCCCGGTGAACTTTTGTATTGGGAAAGTCATGCCCGGTGAACTTTTGTATTGGGAAAGTCATCCCCGGTGAACTTTTGTATTGGGAAAGTCATGCCCGGTGAACTTTTGTATTGGGAAAGTCATGCCCGGTGAACTTTTCTATTTGGAAAGTCATCTCCGGTGAACTTTTGTATGGGAAAAGTCATCTCCGGTGAACTTTTGTATTGGGAAAGTCATGCCCGGTGAACTTTTGTATTGGGAAAGTCATGCCCGGTGAACTTTTGTATTGGGAAAGTCATGCCCGGTGAACTTTTGTATTGGGAAAGTCATCTCCGGTGAACTTTTGTATTGGGAAGGTCGTGCCCGGTGAACTTTTGTATTGGGAAAGTCATGCCCGGTGAACTTTTGTATTGGGAAAGTCATCTCCGGTGAACTTTTGTATGGGAAAAGTCATCTCCGGTGAACTTTTGTATTGGGAATGTCATGCCCGGTGAACTTTTGTATTGGGAAAGTCATGCCCGGTGAACTTTTGTATGGGAAAAGTCATGCCCGGTGAACTTTTGTATTGGGAAAGTAATCTCCGGTGAACTTTTCTATGGGAAAAGTCTTCTCCGGTGAACTTTTGTATTGGGAAAGTCATGCCCGGTGAACTTTTGTATTGGGAAAGTCATATCCGGTGAACTTTTGTATGGGAAAAGTCATCTCCGGTGAACTTTTGTATTGGGAAAGTCATGCCCGGTGAACTTTTGTATTGGGAAAGTCATGCCCGGTGAACTTTTGTATTGGGAAAGTCATGCCCGGTGAACTGTTGTATTGGGAAAGTCATGCCCGGTGAACTTTTGTATTGGGAAAGTCATGCCCGGTGAACTTTTGTATTGGGAAAGTCATGCCCGGTGAACTTTTGTATTGGGAAAGTCATGCCCGGTGAACTTTTGTATTGGGAAAGTCATGCCCGGTGAACTTTTGTATTGGGAAAGTCATCTCCGGTGAACTTTTGTATTGGGAAAGTCGTGCCCGGTGAACTTTTGTATTGGGAAAGTCATGCCCGGTGAACTTTTCTATTGGGAAAGTCATCTCCTGTGAACTTTTGTATGGGAAAAGTCATCTCCGGTGAACTTTTGTATTGGGAAAGTCATGCCCGGTGAATTTTGTATTGGGAAAGTCATGCCCGGTGAACTTTTGTATTGGGAAAGTCATGCCTGGTGAACTTTTGTATTGGGAAAGTCATGCCCGGTGAACTTTTGTATTGGGAAAGTCATCTCCGGTGAACTTTTGTATTGGGAAAGTCGTGCCCGGTGAACTTTTGTATTGGGAAGGTCATGCCCGGCGAACTTTTGTATTGGGAAAGTCATGCCCGGTGAACTTTTGTATTGGGAAAGTCATCTCCGGTGAACTTTTGTATTGGGAAAGTCATGCCCGGTGAACTTTTGTATTGGGAAAGTCATGCCCGGTGAACTTTTGTATTGGGAAAGTCATGCCTGGTGAACTTTTGTATTGGGAAAGTCATGCCCGGTGAACTTTTGTATTGGGAAAGTCATCTCCGGTGAACTTTTGTATTGGGAAAGTCGTGCCCGGTGAACTTTTGTATTGGGAAAGTCATGCCCGGTGAATTTTCTATTGGGAAAGTCATCTCCTATGAACTTTTGTATGGGAAAAGTCATCTCCGGTGAACTTTTGTATTGGGAAAGTCATGCCCGGTGAACTTTTGTATTGGGAAAGTCGTGCCCGGTGAACTTTTGTATTGGGAAAGTCATGCCCGGTGAACTTTTGTATTGGGAAAGTCATGCCCGGTAAACTTTTGGGAAAGTCATCTCCGGTGAACTTTTGTACTGGGAAAGTCATGCCCGGTGAACTTTTGTATTGGGAAAGTCATGCCCGGTGAACTTTTGTATTGGGAAAGTCATGCCCGGTGAACTTTTGTATTGGGAAAGTCATGCCCGGTGAACTTTTGTATTGGGAAAGTCATGCCCGGTAAACTTTTGGGAAAGTCATCTCCGGTGAACTTTTGTACTGGGAAAGTCATGCCCGGTGAACTTTTGTATTGGGAAAGTCATGCCCGGTGAACTTTTGTATTGGGAAAGTCATGCCCGGTGAACTTTTGTATTGGGAAAGTCATGCCCGGCGAACTTTTGTATTGGGAAAGTCATGCCCGGTGAACTTTTGTATTGGGAAAGTCATGCCTGGTGAACTTTTGTATTGGGAAAGTCATGCCCGGTGAACTTTTGTATTGGGAAAGTCATCTCCGGTGAACTTTTGTATTGGGAAAGTCGTGCCCGGTGAACTTTTGTATTGGGAAAGTCATGCCCGGTGAATTTTCTATTGGGAAAGTCATCTCCTATGAACTTTTGTATGGGAAAAGTCATCTCCGGTGAACTTTTGTATTGGGAAAGTCATGCCCGGTGAACTTTTCTATTGGGAAAGTCGTGCCCGGTGAACTTTTGTATTGGGAAAGTCATGCCCGGTGAACTTTTGTATTGGGAAAGTCATGCCCGGTGAAATTTTGTATTGGGAAAGTCATGCCCGGTGAACTTTTGTATTGGGAAAGTCATGCCCGGTGAACTTTTGTATTGGGAAAGTCATCTCCGGTGAACTTTTGTATTGGGAAAGTCATGCCCGGTGAACTTTTGTATTGGGAAAGTCATGCCCGGTGAACTTTTGTATTGGGAAAGTCATGCCCGGTGAACTTTTGTATTGGGAAAGTCATGCCCGGTAAACTTTTGGGAAAGTCATGCCCGGTGAACTTTTGTATTGGGAAAGTCATGCCCGGTGAAATTTTGTATTGGGAAAGTCATGCCCGGTGAACTTTTGTATTGGGAAAGTCATGCCCGGTGAACTTTTGTATTGGGAAAGTCATCTCCGGTGAACTTTTGTATTGGGAAAGTCATGCCCGGTGAACTTTTGTATTGGGAAAGTCATGCCCGGTGAACTTTTGTATTGGGAAAGTCATGCCTGGTGAACTTTTGTATTGGGAAAGTCATGCCCGGTGAACTTTTGTATTGGGAAAGTCATCTCCGGTGAACTTTTGTATTGGGAAAGTCGTGCCCGGTGAACTTTTGTATTGGGAAAGTCATGCCCGGTGAATTTTCTATTGGGAAAGTCATCTCCTATGAACTTTTGTATGGGAAAAGTCATCTCCGGTGAACTTTTGTATTGGGAAAGTCATGCCCGGTGAACTTTTGTATTGGGAAAGTCGTGCCCGGTGAACTTTTGTATTGGGAAAGTCATGCCCGGTGAACTTTTGTATTGGGAAAGTCATGCCCGGTGAACTTTTGTATTGGGAAAGTCATGCCCGGTGAACTTTTGTATTGGGAAAGTCATCTCCGGTGAACTTTTGTATTGGGAAGGTCGTGCCCGGTGAACTTTTGTATTGGGAAAGTCATGCCCGGTGAACTTTTGTATTGGGAAAGTCATCTCCGGTGAACTTTTGTATGGGAAAAGTCATCTCCGGTGAACTTTTGTATTGGGAATGTCATGCCCGGTGAACTTTTGTATTGGGAAAGTCATGCCCGGTGAACTTTTGTATGGGAAAAGTCATGCCCGGTGAACTTTTGTATTGGGAAAGTAATCTCCGGTGAACTTTTCTATGGGAAAAGTCTTCTCCGGTGAACTTTTGTATTGGGAAAGTCATGCCCGGTGAACTTTTGTATTGGGAAAGTCATATCCGGTGAACTTTTGTATGGGAAAAGTCATCTCCGGTGAACTTTTGTATTGGGAAAGTCATGCCCGGTGAACTTTTGTATTGGGAAAGTCATGCCCAGTGAACTTTTGTATTGGGAAAGTCATGCCCGGTGAACTGTTGTATTGGGAAAGTCATGCCCGGTGAACTTTTGTATTGGGAAAGTCATGCCCGGTGAACTTTTGTATTGGGAAAGTCATGCCCGGTGAACTTTTGTATTGGGAAAGTCATGCCCGGTGAACTTTTGTATTGGGAAAGTCATGCCCGGTGAACTTTTGTATTGGGAAAGTCATCTCCGGTGAACTTTTGTATTGGGAAAGTCGTGCCCGGTGAACTTTTGTATTGGGAAAGTCATGCCCGGTGAACTTTTCTATTGGGAAAGTCATCTCCTGTGAACTTTTGTATGGGAAAAGTCATCTCCGGTGAACTTTTGTATTGGGAAAGTCATGCCCGGTGAATTTTGTATTGGGAAAGTCATGCCCGGTGAACTTTTGTATTGGGAAAGTCATGCCTGGTGAACTTTTGTATTGGGAAAGTCATGCCCGGTGAACTTTTGTATTGGGAAAGTCATCTCCGGTGAACTTTTGTATTGGGAAAGTCGTGCCCGGTGAACTTTTGTATTGGGAAGGTCATGCCCGGCGAACTTTTGTATTGGGAAAGTCATGCCCGGTGAACTTTTGTATTGGGAAAGTCATCTCCGGTGAACTTTTGTATTGGGAAAGTCATGCCCGGTGAACTTTTGTATTGGGAAAGTCATGCCCGGTGAACTTTTGTATTGGGAAAGTCATGCCTGGTGAACTTTTGTATTGGGAAAGTCATGCCCGGTGAACTTTTGTATTGGGAAAGTCATCTCCGGTGAACTTTTGTATTGGGAAAGTCGTGCCCGGTGAACTTTTGTATTGGGAAAGTCATGCCCGGTGAATTTTCTATTGGGAAAGTCATCTCCTATGAACTTTTGTATGGGAAAAGTCATCTCCGGTGAACTTTTGTATTGGGAAAGTCATGCCCGGTGAACTTTTGTATTGGGAAAGTCGTGCCCGGTGAACTTTTGTATTGGGAAAGTCATGCCCGGTGAACTTTTGTATTGGGAAAGTCATGCCCGGTAAACTTTTGGGAAAGTCATCTCCGGTGAACTTTTGTACTGGGAAAGTCATGCCCGGTGAACTTTTGTATTGGGAAAGTCATGCCCGGTGAACTTTTGTATTGGGAAAGTCATGCCCGGTGAACTTTTGTATTGGGAAAGTCATGCCCGGTGAACTTTTGTATTGGGAAAGTCATGCCCGGTAAACTTTTGGGAAAGTCATCTCCGGTGAACTTTTGTACTGGGAAAGTCATGCCCGGTGAACTTTTGTATTGGGAAAGTCATGCCCGGTGAACTTTTGTATTGGGAAAGTCATGCCCGGTGAACTTTTGTATTGGGAAAGTCATGCCCGGCGAACTTTTGTATTGGGAAAGTCATGCCCGGTGAACTTTTGTATTGGGAAAGTCATGCCTGGTGAACTTTTGTATTGGGAAAGTCATGCCCGGTGAACTTTTGTATTGGGAAAGTCATCTCCGGTGAACTTTTGTATTGGGAAAGTCGTGCCCGGTGAACTTTTGTATTGGGAAAGTCATGCCCGGTGAATTTTCTATTGGGAAAGTCATCTCCTATGAACTTTTGTATGGGAAAAGTCATCTCCGGTGAACTTTTGTATTGGGAAAGTCATGCCCGGTGAACTTTTCTATTGGGAAAGTCGTGCCCGGTGAACTTTTGTATTGGGAAAGTCATGCCCGGTGAACTTTTGTATTGGGAAAGTCATGCCCGGTGAACTTTTGTATTGGGAAAGTCGTGCCCGGTGAACTTTTGTATTGGGAAAGTCATGCCCGGTGAACTTTTGTATTGGGAAAGTCATGCCCGGTAAACTTTTGGGAAAGTCATGCCCGGTGAACTTTTGTATTGGGAAAGTCATGCCCGGTGAAATTTTGTATTGGGAAAGTCATGCCCGGTGAACTTTTGTATTGGGAAAGTCATGCCCGGTGAACTTTTGTATTGGAAAGTCATGCCCGGTGAACTTTTGTATTGGGAAAGTCATGCCCGGTGAACTTTTGTATTGGGAAAGTCATGCCCGGTGAACTTTTGTATTGGGAAAGTCATCTCCGGTGAACTTTTGTATTGGGAAAGTCATCTCCGGTGAACTTTTGTATTGGGAAAGTCATGCCCGGTGAACTTTTGTATTGGGAAAGTCATCTCCGGTGAACTTTTGTATTGGGAAAGTCATCTCCGGTGAACTTTTGTATTGGGAAAGTCATGCCTGGTGAACTTTTGTATTGGGAAAGTCGTGCCCGGTGAACTTTTGTATTGGGAAAGTCATGCCCGGTGAACTTTTGTATTGGGAAAGTCATCTCCGGTGAACTTTTGTATTGGGAAAGTCGTGCCCGGTGAACTTTTGTATTGGGAAAGTCATGCCCGGTGAACTTTTCTATTGGGAAAGTCATGCCCGGTGAACTTTTGTATTGGGAAAGTCATGCCCGGTGAACTTTTGTATTGGGAAAGTCCTGCCCGGTGAACTTTTGTATTGGGAAAGTCATGCCCGGTGAACTTTTGTATTGGGAAAGTCATCTCCGGTGAACTTTTGTATGGGAAAAGTCATCTCCGGTGAACTTTTGTATTGGGAAAGTCATGCCCGGTGAACTTTTGTATTGGGAAAGTCGTGCCCGGTGAACTTTTGTATTGGGAAAGTCGTTCCCGGTGAACTTTTGTATTGGGAAAGTCATGCCCGGTGAACTTTTCTATTGGGAAAGTCATGCCCGGTGAACTTTTGTATTGGGAAAGTCATCTCCGGTGAACTTTTGTATTGGGAAAGTCATGCCCGGTGAACTTTTGTATTGGTAAATTCATGCCCGGTGAACTTTTGTATTGGGAAAGTCATGCCCGGTGAACTTTTGTGTTGGGAAAGTCATGCCCGGTGAAGTTTTGTATTGGGAAAGTCATCTCCGGTGAACTTTTGTATGAGAAAAGTCATCTCCGGTGAACTTTTGTATTGGGAAAGTCATGCCCGGTGAACTTTTGTATGGGAAAAGTCATGCCCGGTGATATTTTGTATTGGGAAAGTCATCTCCGGTGAACTTTTCTACGGGAAAAGTCATCTCCGGTGAACTTTTGTATTGGGAAAGTCGTGCCCGGTGAACTTTTCTATTGGGAAAGTCATGCCCGGTGAACTTTTGTATTGGGAAAGTCATGCCCGGTGAACTTTTCTATTGGGAAAGTCATCTCCGGTGAACTTTTGTATGGGAAAAGTCATGCCCGGTGAACATTTGTATTGGGAAAGTCATATCCGGTGAACTTTTGTATTGGGAAAGTCATGCCCGGTGAACTTTTGTATTGGGAAAGTCATGCCCGCTGAACTTTTGTATTGGGAAAGTCATGCCCGATGAACTTTTGTATTGGGAAAGTCATGCCCGGTGAACTTTTGTATTGGGAAAGTCATGCCCGGTGAACTTTTGTATTGGGAAAGCCGTTCCCGGTGAACTTTTGTATTGGGAAAGTCATGCCCGGTGAACTTTTGTATTGGGAAAGTCGTGCCCGGTGAACTTTTGTATTGGGAAAGTCATGCCCGGTGAACTTTTGTATTGGGAAAGTCATCTCCGGTGAACTTTTGTATTGGGAAAGTCATGCCCGGTGAACTTTTGTATTGGGAAAGTCATCTCCGGTGAACTTTTGTATGGGAAAAGTCATCTCCGGTGAACTTTTGTATTGGGAAAGTCATGCCCGGTGAACTTTTGTATTGGGAAAGTCATGCCCGGTGAACTTTTGTATTGGGAAATTCATGCCCGGTGAACTTTTGTATTGGGAAAGTCATGCCCGGTGAACTTTTGTATTGGGAAAGTCATGCCCGGTGAACTTTTGTATTGGGAAAGTCATGCCCGGTGAACTTTTGTATTGGGAAAGTCATGCCCGGGGAACTTTTGTATGGGGAAAGTCATGCCCGGTGAACTTTTGTATTGGGAAAGTCATGCCCGGTGAACTTTTGTATTGGGAAAGTCATCTCCGGTGAACTTTTGTATGGGAAAAGTCATCTCCGGTGAACTTTTGTATTGGGAAAGTCATGCCCGGTGAACTTTTGTATTGGGAAAGTCATGCCCGGTGAACTTTTCTATTGGGAAAGTCATGCCCGGTGAACTTTTGTATTGGGAAAGTCATCCCCGGTGAACTTTTGTATTGGGAAAGTCATGCCCGGTGAACTTTTGTATTGGGAAAGTAATGCCCGTTGAACTTTTGTATTGGGAAAGTCATGCCCGGTGAACTTTTGTATTGGGAAAGTCATCTCCGGTGAACTTTTGTATGGGAAAAGTCATGCCCGGTGAACTTTTGTATTGGGAAAGTCATGCCCGGTGAACTTTTGTATTGGGAAAGTCATCTCCGGTGAACTTTTGTATGGGAAAAGTCATGCCCGGTGAACTTTTGTATTGGGAAAGTCATCTCCGGTGAACTTTTGTATTGGGAATGTCATGCCCGGTGAACTTTTGTATTGGCAAAGTCGTGCCCGGTGAACTTTTGTTTTGGGAAAGTCATCTCCGGTGAACTTTTGTATTGGGAATGTCATGCCCGGTGAACTTTTGTATTGGGAAAGTCATGCCCGGTGAACTTTTGTATTGGGAAAGTCATGTCCGGTGAACTTTTGTATTGGGAAAGTCATCTCCGGTGAACTTTTGTATGGGAAAAGTCATGCCCGGTGATATTTTGTATTGGGAAAGTCATCTCCGGTGAACTTTTCTATGGGAAAAGTCATCTCCGGTGAACTTTTGTATTGGGAAAGTCATGCCCGGTGAACTTTTCTATTGGGAAAGTCATGCCCGGTGAACTTTTGTATTGGGAAAGTCATCTCCGGTGAACTTTTGTATGGGAAAAGTCATCTCCGGTGAACTTTTGTATTGGGAAAGTCATGCCCGATGAACTTTTGTATTGGGAAAGTCATGCCCAGTAAACTTTTGTATTGGGAAAGTCATGCCCGGTGAACTTTTGTATTGGGAAAGTCATGCCCGGTAAACTTTTGTATTGAGAAAGTCATGCCCGGTGAACTTTTGTATTGGGAATGTCATGCCCGGTGAACTTTGTATTGGGAAAGTCATGCCCGGTGAACTTTTGTATTGGGAAAGTCATCTCCGGTGAACTTTTGTATGGGAAAAGTCATCTCCGGTGAACTTTTGTATTGGGAAAGTCATGCCCGGTGAACTTTTGTATTGGGAAAGTCATTCCCGGTGATATTTTGTATTGGGAAAGTCATCTCCGGTGAACTTTTCTATGGGAAAAGTCATCTCCGGTGAACTTTTGTATTGGGAAAGTCATGCCCGGTGAATTTTTGTATTGGGAAAGTCATCTCCGGTGAACTTTTGTATTGGGAAAGTCATGCCAGGTGAACTTTTGTATTGGGAAAGTCATGCCCGCAGAACTTTTGTATTGGGAAAGTCATGCCCGGTGAACTTTTGTATTGGGAAAGTCATGCCCGGTGAACTTTTCTATTGGAAAAGTCGTGCCCGGTGAACTTTTGTATTGGGAAAGTCATGCCCGGTGATATTTTGTATTGGGAAAGTCATCTCCGGTGAACTTTTCTATGGGAAAAGTCATCTCCGGTAAACTTTTGTATTGGGAAAGTCATGCCCGGTGAACTTTTGTATTGGGAAAGTCATCTCCGGTGAACTTTTGTATTGGGAAAGTCATGCCCGGTGAACTTTTGTATTGGGAAAGTCATGCCCGGTGAACTTTTGTTTTGGTGAAAGTCATCTCCGGTGAACTTTTGTATGGGAAAAGTCATGCCCGGTGAACTTTTGTATTGGGAAAGTCATCTCCGGTGAACTTTTGTATTGGGAATGTCATGCCCGGTGAAGTTTTGTATTGGCAAAGTCGTGCCCGGTGAACTTTTGTATTGGGAAAGCCATCTCCGGTGAACTTTTGTATTGGGAGTGTCATGCCCGGTGAACTTTTGTATTGGGAAAGTCATGCCCGGTGAACTTTTGTATTGGGAAAGTCATGTCCGGTGAACTTTTGTATTGGGAAAGTCATGCCCGGTGAACTTTTGTATGGGAAAAGTCATGCCCGGTGATATTTTGTATTGGAAAAGTCATCTCCGGTGAACTTTTCTATGGGAAAAGTCATCTCCGGTGAACTTTTGTATTGGGAAAGTCATGCCCGGTGAACTTTTCTATTGGGAAAGTCATGCCCGGTGAACTTTTGTATTGGGAAAGTCATCTCCGGTGAACTTTTGTATGGGAAAAGTCATCTCCGGTGAACTTTTGTATTGGGAAAGTCATGCCCGATGAACTTTTGTATTGGGAAAGTCATGCCCAGTGAACTTTTGTATTGGGAAAGTCATGCCCGGTGAACTTTTGTATTGGGAAAGTCATGCCCGGTAAACTTTTGTATTGGGAAAGTCATGCCCGGTGAACTTTTGTATTGAGAAAGTCATGCCCGGTGAACTTTTGTATTGGGAAAGTCATCTCCGGTGAACTTTTGTATGGGAAAAGTCATCTCCGGTGAACTTTTGTATTGGGAAAGTCATGCCCGGTTAACTTTTGTATTGGGAAAGTCATGCCCGGTGAACTTTTCTATTGGGAAAGTCATGCCCGGTGAACTTTTGTATTGGGAAAGTCATGCCCGGTGATATTTTGTATTGGGAAAGTCATCTCCGGTGAACCTTTCTATAGGAAAAGTCATCTCCGGTGAACTTTTGTATTGGGAAAGTCATGCCCGGTGAACTTTTGTATTGGGAAAGTCATCTCCGGTGAACTTTTGTATTGGGAAAGTCATGCCCGCAGAACTTTTGTATTGGGAAAGTCATGCCCGGTGAACTTTTGTATTGGGAAAGTCATGCCCGGTGAACTTTTCTATTAGAAAAGTCATGCCCGGTGAACTTTTGTATTGGGAAAGTCATGCCCGGTGATATTTTGTATTGGGAAAGTCATCTCCGGTGAACTTTTCTATGGGAAAAGTCATCTCCGGTGAACTTTTGTATTGGGAAAGTCATGCCCGGTGAACTTTTGTATTGGGAAAGTTACTCCGGTGAACTTTTGTATTGGGAAAGTCATGCCAGGTGAACTTTTGTATTGGGAAAGACATGCCCGCTGAACTTTTGTATTGTTAAAGTCATGCCCGGTGAACTTTTGTATTGGGAAAGTCATGCCCGGTAAACTTTTGTATTGGGAAAGTCATGCCCGGTGAACTTTTGTATTGGGAAAGTCATCTCCGGTGAACTTTTGTATTGGGAAAGTCATGCCCGGTGAACTTTTGTATTGGGAAAGTCGTGCCCGGTGAACTTTTGTATTGGGAAAGTCATCTCCGGTGAACTTTTGTATTGGGAAAGTCATGCCCGGTGAACTTTTGTATTGGGAAAGTCATCTCCGGTGAACTTTTGTATGGGAAAAGTCATCTCCGGTGAACTTTTGTATTGGGAAAGTCATGCCCGGTGAACTTTTGTATTGGGAAAGTCATGCCCGGTGAACATTTGTATTGGGAAAGTCATGCCCGGTGAACTTTTGTATTGGGAAAGTCATGCCCGGTGAACTTTTGTATTGGGAAAGTCATGCCCGGTGAACTTTTGTATTGGGAAAGTCATGCCCGGTGAACTTTTGTATTGGGAAAGTCATCTCCGGTGAACTTTTGTATTGGGAAAGTCGTGCCCGGTGAACTTTTATATTGGGAAAGTCATGCCCGGTGAACTTTTCTATTGGGAAAGTCATCTCCGGTGAACTTTTGTATGGGAAAAGTCATCTCCGGTGAACTTTTGTATTGGGAAAGTCATGCCCGGTGAACTTTTGTATTGGGAAAGTCATGCCCGGTGAACTTTTCCATTGGGAAAGTCATGCCCGGTGAACTTTTGTATTGGGAAAGTCATCTCCGGTGAACTTTTGTATTGGGAAAGTCATGCCCGGTGAACTTTTGTATTGGGAAAGTCATGCCCGGTGAACTTTTGTATTGGGAAAGTCATGCCCGGTGAACTTTTGTATTGGGAAAGTCATCTCCGGTGAACTTTTGTGTGGGAAAAGTCATGCCCGGTGAACTTTTGTATTGGGAAAGTCATGCCCGGTGAACTTTTGTATTGGGAAAGTCATACCCGGTGAACTTTTGTATTGGGAAAGTCATGCCCGGTTAACTTTTGTATTGGGAAAGTCATGCCCGGTGAACTTTTGTATTGGGAAAGTCATGCCCGGTGAACTTTTGTATTGGGAAAGTCATCTCCGGTGAACTTTTGTATGGGAAAAGTCATCTCCGGTGAACTTTTGTATGGGAAAGTCATGCCCGGTGAACTTTTGTATTGGGAAAGTCATGCCCGGTGAACTTTTGTATTGGGAAAGTCATGCCCGGTCAACTTTTGTATTGGGAAAGTCATGCCCGGTGAACTTTTGTATTGGGAAAGTCATCTCCGGTGAACTTTTGTATGGGAAAAGTCATCTCCGGTGAACTTTTGTATTGGGAAAGTCATGCCCGGTGAACTTTTGTATTGGGAAAGTCATGCCCGGTGAACTTTTGTATTGGCAAAGTCATGCCCGGTGAACTTTTGTATTGGCAAAGTCATGCCCGGTGAACTTTTGTATTGGGAAAGTCATCTCCGGTGAACTTTTGTATGGGAAAAGTCATCTCCGGTGAACTTTTGTATTGGGAAAGTCATGCCCGGTGAACTTTTGTATTGGGAAAGTCATGCCCGATGAACTTTTGTATTGGGAAAGTCATGCCCGGTGAACTTTTGTATTGGGAAAGTCATGCCCGGTGAACTTTTGTATGGGAAAAGTCATGCCCGGTGATATTTTGTATTGGGAAAGTCATCTCCGGTGAACTTTTCTATGGGAAAAGTCATCTCCGGTGAACTTTTGTATTGGGAAAGTCATGCCCGGTGAACTTTTGTATTGGGAAAGTCATGCCCGGTGAACTTTTGTATTGGGAAAGTCATCTCCGGTGAACTTTTGTATGGGAAAAGTCATCTCCGGTGAACTTTTGTATTGGGAAAGTCATGCCCGGTGAACTTTTGTATTGGGAAAGGCATGCCCGGTGAACTTTTTTATTGGGAAAGTCATGCCCGGTGAACTTTTGTATTGGGAAAGTCATGCCCGGTGAACTTTTGAATTGGGAAAGTCATGCCCGGTGAACTTTTGTATGGGAAAAGTCATGCCCGGTGATATTTTGTATTGGTAAAGTCATCTCCGGTGAACTTTTCTATGGGAAAAGTCATCTCCGGTGAACTTTTGTATTGGGAAAGTCATGCCCGGTGAACTTTTGTATTGGGAAAATCATCTCCGGTGAACTTTTGTATTGGGAAAGTCATGCCCGGTGAACTTTTGTATTGGGAAAGTCATGCCCGGTGAACTTTTGTATTGGGAAAGTCATGCCCGGTGAACTTTTGTATTGGGAAAGTCATCTCCGGTGAACTTTTGTATGGGAAAAGTCATCTCCGGTGAACTTTTGTATTGGGAAAGTCATGCCCGGTGAACTTTTGTATTGGCAAAGTCATGCCCGGTGAACTTTTGTATTGGCAAAGTCATGCCCGGTGAACTTTTGTATTGGGAAAGTCATGCCCGGTGAACTTTTGTATTGGGAAAGTCATGCCCGGTGAACTTTTGTATTGGGAAAGTCATGCCCGGTGAACTTTTGTATTGGGAAAGTCATGCCCGGTGAACTTTTGTATTGGGAAAGTCATCCCCGGTGAACTTTTGTATTGGGAAAGTCATGCCCGGTGAACTTTTGTATTGGGAAAGTCATGCCCGGTGAACTTTTCTATTGGGAAAGTCATGCCCGGTGAACTTTTGTATTGGGAAAGTCATCCCCTGTGAACTTTTGTATTGGGAAAGTCATGCCCGGTGAACTTTTGTATTGGAAAAGTCATGCCCGTTGAACTTTTGTATTGGGAAAATCATGCCCGGTGAACTTTTGTATTGGGAAAGTCATCTCCGGTGAACTTTTGTATGGGAAAAGTCATGCCCGGTGAACTTTTGTATTGGGAAAGTCATGCCCGGTGAACTTTTGTATTGGGAAAGTCATCTCCGGTGAACTTTTGTATGGGAAAAGTCATGCCCGGTGAACTTTTGTATTGGGAAAGTCATCTCCGGTGAACTTTTGTATTGGGAATGTCATGCCCGGTGAACTTTTGTATTGGCAAAGTCGTGCCCGGTGAACTTTTGTTTTGGGAAAGTCATCTCCGGTGAACTTTTGTATTGGGAATGTCATGCCCGGTGAACTTTTGTATTGGGAAAGTCATGCCCGGTGAACTTTTGTATTGGGAAAGTCATGTCCGGTGAACTTTTGTATTGGGAAAGTCATGTCCGGTGAACTTTTGTATGGGAAAAGTCATGCCCGGTGATATTTTGTATTGGGAAAGTCATCTCCGGTGAACTTTTCTATGGGAAAAGTCATCTCCGGTGAACTTTTGTATTGGGAAAGTCATGCCTGGTGAACTTTTATATTGGGAAAGTCATGCCCGGTGAACTTTTGTATTGGGAAAGTCATCTCCGGTGAACTTTTGTATGGGAAAAGTCATCTCCGGTGAACTTTTGTATTGGGAAAGTCATGCCCGATGAACTTTTGTATTGGGAAAGTCATGCCCAGTGAACTTTTGTATTGGGAAAGTCATGCCCGGTGAACTTTTGTATTGGGAAAGTCATGCCCGGTAAACTTTTGTATTGAGAAAGTCATGCCCGGTGAACTTTTGTATTGGGAATGTCATGCCCGGTGAACTTTGTATTGGGAAAGTCATGCCCGGTGAACTTTTGTATTGGTAAAGTCATCTCCGGTGAACTTTTGTATGGGAAAAGTCATCTCCGGTGAACTTTTGTATTGGGAAAGTCATGCCCGGTGAACTTTTGTATTGGGAAAGTCATGCCCGGTGATATTTTGTATTGGGAAAGTCATCTCCGGTGAACTTTTCTATGGGAAAAGTCATCTCCGGTGAACTTTTGTATTGGGAAAGTCATGCCCGGTGTACTTTTGTATTGGGAAAGTCATCTCCGGTGAACTTTTGTATTGGGAAAGTCATGCCAGGTGAACTTTTGTATTGGGAAAGTCATGCCCGCAGAACTTTTGTATTGGGAAAGTCATGCCCGGTGAACTTTTGTATTGGGAAAGTCATGCCCGGTGAACTTTTCTATTGGAAAAGTCATGCCCGGTGAACTTTTGTATTGGGAAAGTCATGCCCGGTGATATTTTGTATTGGGAAAGTCATCTCCGGTGAACTTTTCTATGGGAAAAGTCATCGCCGGTGAACTTTTGTATTGGGAAAGTCATGCCCGGTGAACTTTTGTATTGGGAAAGTCATCTCCGGTGAACTTTTGTATTGGGAAAGTCATGCCCGGTGAACTTTTGTATTGGGAAAGTCATGCCCGGTGAACTTTTGTATTGGGAAAGTCATCTCCGGTGAACTTTTGTATGGGAAAAGTCATGCCCGGTGAACTTTTGTATTGGGAAAGTCATCTCCGGTGAACTTTTGTATTGGGAATGTCATGCCCGGTGAACTTTTGTATTGGCAAAGTCGTGCCCGGTGAACTTTTGTATTGGGAAAGCCATCTCCGGTGAACTTTTGTATTGGGAATGTCATGCCCGGTGAACTTTTGTATTGGGAAAGTCATGCCCGGTGAACTTTTGTATTGGGAAAGTCATGTCCGGTGAACTTTTGTATTGGGAAAGTCATGCCCGGTGAACTTTTGTATGGGAAAAGTTATGCCCGGTGATATTTTGTATTGGGAAAGTCATCTCCGGTGAACTTTTCTATGGGAAAAGTCATCTCCGGTGAACTTTTGTATTGGGGAAGTCATGCCCGGTGATCTTTTCTATTGGGAAATTCATGCCCGGTGAACTTTTGTATTGGGAAAGTCATCTCCGGTGAACTTTTGTATGGGAAAAGTCATCTCCGGTGAACTTTTGTATTGGGAAAGTCATGCCCGATGAACTTTTGTATTGGGAAAGTCATGCCCAGTGAACTTTTGTATTGGGAAAGTCATGCCCGGTGAACTTTTGTATTGGGAAAGTCATGCCCGGTAAACTTTTGTATTGGGAAAGTCATGCCCGGTGAACTTTTGTATTGGGAAAGTCATGCCCGGCGAACTTTTGTATTGGGAAAGTCATGCCCGGTGAACTTTTGTATTGGGAAAGTCATCTCCGGTGAACTTTTGTATGGGAAAAGTCATCTCCGGTGAACTTTTGTATTGGGAAAGTCATGCCCGGTGAACTTTTGTATTGGGAAAGTCATGCCCGGTGAACTTTTCTATTGGGAAAGTCATGCCCGGTGAACTTTTCTATTGGGAAAGTCATGCCCGGTGAACTTTTGTATTGGGAAAGTCATGCCCGGTGATATTTTGTATTGGGAAAGTCATCTCCGGTGAACTTTTCTATGGGAAAAGTCATCTCCGGTGAACTTTTGTATTGGGAAAGTCATGCCCGGTGAACTTTTGTATTGGGAAAGTCATCTCCGGTGAACTTTTGTATTGGGAAAGTCATGCCCGCAGAACTTTTGTATTGGGAAAGTCATGCCCGGTGAACTTTTGTATTGGGAAAGTCATGCCCGGTGAACTTTTCTATTAGAAAAGTCATGCCCGGTGAATTTTGTATTGGGAAAGTCATGCCCGGTGATATTTTGTATTGGGAAAGTCATCTCCGGTGAACTTTTCTATGGGAAAAGTCATCTCCGGTGAACTTTTGTATTGGGAAAGTCATGCCCGGTGAACTTTTGTATTGGGAAAGTTACTCCGGTGAACTTTTGTATTGGGAAAGTCATGCCAGGTGAACTTTTGTATTGGGAAAGACATGCCCGCTGAACTTTTGTATTGTTAAAGTCATGCCCGGTGAACTTTTGTATTGGGAAAGTCATGCCCGGTGAACTTTTGTATTGGGAAAGTCATGCCCGGTGAACTTTTGTATTGGGAAAGTCATCTCCGGTGAACTTTTGTATTGGGAAAGTCATGCCCGGTGAACTTTTGTATTGGGAAAGTCGTGCCCGGTGAACTTTTGTATTGTAAGTCATCTCCGGTGAACTTTTGTATTGGGAAAGTCATGCCCGGTGAACTTTTGTATTGGGAAAGTCATCTCCGGTGAACTTTTGTATGGGAAAAGTCATCTCCGGTGAACTTTTGTATTGGGAAAGTCATGCCCGGTGAACTTTTGTATTGGGAAAGTCATCCCCGGTGAACTTTTGTATTGGGAAAGTCATGCCCGGTGAACTTTTGTATTGGGAAAGTCATTCCCGGTGAACTTTTGTATTGGGGAAAGTCATGCCCGGTGAACTTTTGTATTGGGAAAGTCATGCCCGGTGAACTTTTGTATTGGGAAAGTCATCTCCGGTGAACTTTTGTATTGGGAAAGTCGTGCCCGGTGAACTTTTATATTGGGAAAGTCTTGCCCGGTGAACTTTTCTATTGGGAAAGTCATCTCCGGTGAACTTTTGTATGGGAAAAGTCATCTCCGGTGAACTTTTGTATTGGGAAAGTCATGCCCGGTGAACTTTTGTATTGGGAAAGTCATGCCCGGTGAACTTTTCCATTGGGAAAGTCATGCCCGGTGAACTTTTGTATTGGGAAAGTCATCTCCGGTGAACTTTTGTATTGGGAAAGTCATGCCCGGTGAACTTTTTAATTGGGAAAGTCATGACCGGTGAACTTTTGTATTGGGAAAGTCATGCCCGGTGAACTTTTGTATTGGGAAAGTCATCTCCGGTGAACTTTTGTATGGGAAAAGTCATGCCCGGTGAACTTTTGTATTGGGAAAGTCATGCCCGGTGAACTTTTGTATTGGGAAAGTCATACCCGGTGAACTTTTGTATTGGGAAAGTCATGCCCGGTTAACTTTTGTATTGGGAAAGTCATGCCCGGTGAACTTTTGTATTGGGAAAGTCATGTCCGGTGAACTTTTGTATTGGGAAAGTCATCTCCGGTGAACTTTTGTATGGGAAAAGTCATCTCCGGTGAACTTTTGTATTGGGAAAGTCATGCCCGGTGAACTTTTGTATTGGGAAAGTCATGCCCGGTGAACTTTGTATTGGGAAAGTCATGCCCGGTCAACTTTTGTATTGGGAAAGTCATGCCCGGTGAACTTTTGTATTGGGAAAGTCATCTCCGGTGAACTTTTGTATGGGAAAAGTCATCTCCGGTGAACTTTTGTATTGGGAAAGTCATGCCCGGTGAACTTTTGTATTGGGAAAGTCATGCCCGGTGAACTTTTGTATTGGCAAAGTCATGCCCGGTGAACTTTTGTATTGGCAAAGTCATGCCCGGTGAACTTTTGTATTGGGAAAGTCATCTCCGGTGAACTTTTGTATGGGAAAAGTCATCTCCGGTGAACTTTTGTATTGGGAAAGTCATACCCGGTGAACTTTTGTATTGGGAAAGTCATGCCCGGTGAACTTTTGTATTGGGAAAGTCATGCCCGGTGAACTTTTGTATTGGGAAAGTCATGCCCGGTGAACCTTTGTATGGGAAAAGTCATGCCCGGTGATATTTTGTATTGGGAAAGTCATCTCCGGTGAACTTTTCTATGGGAAAAGTCATCTCCGGTGAACTTTTGTATTGGGAAAGTCATGCCCGGTGAACTTTTGTATTGGGAAAGTCATCTCCGGTGAACTTTTGTATTGGGAAAGTCATGCCCGGTGAACTTTTGTATTGGGAAAGTCATGCCCGGTGAACTTTTGTATTGGGAAAGTCATCTCCGGTGAACTTTTGTATGGGAAAAGTCATCTCCGGTGAACTTTTGTATTGGGAAAGTCATGCCCGGTGAACTTTTGTATTGGGAAAGGCATGCCCGGTGAACTTTTTTATTGGGAAAGTCATGCCCGGTGAACTTTTGTATTGGGAAAGTCATGCCCGGTGAACTTTTGTATTGGGAAAGTCATGCCCGGTGAACTTTTCTATGGGAAAAGTCATCTCCGGTGAACTTTTGTATTGGGAAAGTCATGCCCGGTGAACTTTTGTATTGGGAAAATCATCTCCGGTGAACTTTTGTATTGGGAAAGTCATGCCCGGTGAACTTTTGTATTGGGAAAGTCATGCCCGGTGAACTTTTGTATTGGGAAAGTCATGCCCGGTGAACTTTTGTATTGGGAAAGTCATCTCCGGTGAACTTTTGTATGGGAAAAGTCATCTCCGGTGAACTTTTGTATTGGGAAAGTCATGCCCGGTGAACTTTTGTATTGGGAAAGTCATGCCCGGTGAACTTTTGTATTGGGAAAGTCATGCCCGGTGAACTTTTGTATTGGCAAAGTCATGCCCGGTGAACTTTTGTATTGGGAAAGTCATGCCCGGTGAACTTTTGTATTGGGAAAGTCATGCCCGGTGAACTTTTGTATTGGGAAAGTCATGCCCGGTGAACTTTTGTATTGGGAAAGTCATGCCCGGTGAACTTTTGTATTGGGAAAGTCATGCCCGGTGAACTTTTGTATTGGGAAAGTCATGCCCGGTGAACTTTTGTATTGGGAAAGTCATGCCCGGTGAACTTTTGTATTGGGAAAGTCATGCCCGGTGAACTTTTGTATTGGGAAAGTCATGCCCGGTGAACTTTTGTATTGGGAAAGTCATGCCCGGTGAACTTTTGTATTGGGAAAGTCATGCCCGGTGAACTTTTGTATTGGGAAAGTCATGCCCGGTGAACTTTTGTATTGGGAAAGTCATGCCCGGTGAACTTCTGTATTGGGAAAGTCATCTCCGGTGAACTTTTGTATTGGGAAAGTCATGCCCGGTGAACTTTTGTATTGGGAAAGTCATGCCCGGTGAACTTTTGTATTGGGAAAGTCATGCCCGGTGAACTTTTGTATTGGGAAAGTCATGCCCGGTGAACTTTTGTATTGGGAAAGCCATGCCCGGTGAACTTTTGTATTGGAAAAGTCATGCCCGGTGAACTTTTGTATTGGGAAAGTCATGCCCGGTGAACTTTTGTATTGGGAAAGTCATCTCCGGTGAAATTTTGTATTGGGAAAGTCGTGCCCGGTGAACTTTTGTATTGGGAAAGTCATGCCCGGTGAACTTTTCTATTGGGAAAGTCATGCCCGGTGAACTTTTGTATTGGGAAAGTCATCTCCGGTGAACTTTTGTATTGGGAAAGTCATGCCCGGTGAACTTTTGTATTGGGAAAGTCATGCCCGGTGAACTTTTCTATTGGGAAAGTCATGCCCGGTGAACTTTTGTATTGGGAAAGTCATCTCCGGTGAACTTTTGTATTGGGAAAGTCATGCCCGGTGAACTTTTGTATTGGGAAAGTCATGCCCGGTGAACTTTTGTATTGGGGAAGTCATGCCCGGTGAACTTTTGTATTGGGAAAGTCATGCCCGGTGAACTTTTGTATTGGGAAAGTCATGCCCGGTGAACTTTTGTATTGGGAAAGTCATGCCCGGTGAACTTTTGTATTGGGAAAGTCATCTCCGGTGAACTTTTGTATTGGGAAAGTCGTGCCCGGTGAACTTTTGTACTGGGAAAGTCATGCCCGGTGAACTTTTCTATTGGGAAAGTCATCTCCGGTGAACTTTTGTATGGGAAAAGTCATCTCCGGTGAACTTTTGTATTGGGAAAGTCATGCCCGGTGAACTTTTGTATTGGGAAAGTCATGCCCGGTGAACTTTTGTATTGGGAAAGTCATCTCCGGTGAACTTTTGTATTGGGAAAGTCATGCCCGGTGAACTTTTGTATTGGGAAAGTCATGCGCGGTGAACTTTTGTATTGGGAAAGTCATGCCCGGTTTACTTTTGTATTGGGAAAGTCATGCCCGGTGAACTTTTGTATTGGGAAAGTCATCTCTGGTGAACTTTTGTATGGGAAAAGTCATGCCCGGTGAACTTTTGTATTGGGAAAGTCATGCCCGGTGAACTTTTGTATTGAGAAAGTCATGCCCGGTGAACTTTTGTATTGGGAAAGTCATGCCCGGTGAACTTTTGTATTGGGAAAGTCATGCCCGGTGAACTTTTGTATTGGGAAAGTCATGCCCGGTGAACTTTTGTATTGGGAAAGTCATGCCCGGTGAACTTTTCTATTAGAAAAGTCATGCCCGGTGAACTTTTGTATTGGGAAAGTCATGCCCGGTGATATTTTGTATTGGGAAAGTCATCTCCGGTGAACTTTTCTATGGGAAAAGTCATCTCCGGTGAACTTTTGTATTGGGAAAGTCATGCCCGGTGAACTTTTGTATTGGGAAAGTCATGCCCGGTGAACTTTTGTATTGGGAAAGTCATGCCCGGTGAACTTTTGTATTGGGGAAGTCATGCCCGGTGAACTTTTGTATTGGGAAAGTCATGCCCGGTGAACTTTTGTATTGGGAAAGTCATGCCCGGTGAACTTTTGTATTGGGAAAGTCATGCCCGGTGAACTTTTGTATTGGGAAAGTCATCTCCGGTGAACTTTTGTATTGGGAAAGTCGTGCCCGGTGAACTTTTGTATTGAGAAAGTCATGCCCGGTGAACTTTTCTATTGGGAAAGTCATCTCCGGTGAACTTTTGTATGGGAAAAGTCATCTCCGGTGAACTTTTGTATTGGGAAAGTCATGCCCGGTGAACTTTTGTATTGGGAAAGTCATGCCCGGTGAACTTTTGTATTGGGAAAGTCATCTCCGGTGAACTTTTGTATTGGGAAAGTCATGCCCGGTGAACTTTTGTATTGGGAAAGTCATGTGCGGTGAACTTTTGTATTGGGAAAGTCATGCCCGGTTTACTTTTGTATTGGGAAAGTCATGCCCGGTGAACTTTTGTATTGGGAAAGTCATCTCTGGTGAACTTTTGTATGGGAAAAGTCATGCCCGGTGAACTTTTGTATTGGGAAAGTCATGCCCGGTGAACTTTTGTATTGGGAAAGTCATGCCCGGTGAACTTTTGTATTGGGAAAGTCATGCCCGGTGAACTTTTGTATTGGGAAAGTCATGCCCGGTGAACTTTTGTATTGGGAAAGTCATGCCCGGTGAACTTTTGTATTGGGAAAGTCATCTCCGGTGAACTTTTGTATTGGGAAAGTCGTGCCCGGTGAACTTTTGTATTGGGAAAGTCATGCTCGGTGAAATTTTGTATTGGGAAAGTCATCTCCGGTGAACTTTGTATGGGAAAAGTCATCTCCGGTGAACTTTTGTATTGGGAAAGTCATGCCCGGTGAACTTTTGTATTGGGAAAGTCATGCCCGGTGAACTTTTGTATTGGGAAAGTCATGCCCGGTGAACTTTTGTATTGGGAAAGTCATGCCCGGTGAACTTTTGTATTGGGAAAGTCATGCCCGGTGAACTTTTGTATTGGGAAAGTCATGCCCGGTGAACTTTTGTATTGGGAAAGTCATGCCCGGTGAACTTTTGTATTGGGAAAGTCATCTCCGGTGAACTTTTGTATTGGGAAAGTCGTGCCCGGTGAACTTTTGTATTGGGAAAGTCATGCCCGGTGAACTTTTCTATTGGGAAAGTCATGCCCGGTGAATTTTGTATTGGAAAAGTCATCTCCGGTGAACTTTTGTATTGGGAAAGTCATGCCCGGTGAACTTTTGTATTGGGAAAGTCATGCCCGATGAACTTTTGTATTGGGAAAGTCATCTCCGGTGAACTTTTGTATTGGGAAAGTCATGCCCGGTGAACTTTTGTATTGGGAAAGTCATGCCCGGTGAACTTTTGTATTGGGAAAGTCATGCCCGGTGAACTTTTGTATTGGGAAAGTCATCTCCGGTGAACTTTTGTATGGGAAAAGTCATCTCCGGTGAACTTTTGTATTGGGAAAGTCGTGCCCGGTGAACTTTTGTATTGGGAAAGTCATGCCCGGTGAACTTTTGTATTGGGAAAGTCATCTCCGGTGAACTTTTGTATGGGAAAAGTCATCTCCGGTGAACTTTTGTATTGGGAAAGTCATGCCCGGTGAACTTTTGTATTGGGAAAGTCATGCCCGGTGAACTTTTCTATTAGGAAAGTCATACCCGGTGAACTTTTGTATTGGGAAAGTCATGCCCCGTGAACTTTTGTAATGGGAAGGTCATGCCCGGTGAACTTTTGTATTGGGAAAGTCATGCCCGGTGAACTTTTGTATTGGGAAAGTCATGCCCGGTGAACTTTTGTACTGGGAAAGTCATGCCCGGTGAACTTTTGTATTGGGAAAGTCATGCCCGGTGAACTTTTGTATTGGGAAAGTCATGCCCGGTGAACTTTTGTATTGGGAAAGTCATCTCCGGTGAACTTTTGTATTGGGAAAGTCGTGCCCGGTGAACTTTTGTATTGGGAAAGTCATGCCCGGTGAACTTTTCTATTGGGAAAGTCATCTCCGGTGAACTTTTGTATGGGAAAAGTCATCTCCGGTGAACTTTTGTATTGGGAAAGTCATGCCCGGTGAACTTTTGTATTGGGAAAGTCATGCCCGGTGAACTTTTGTATTGGGAAAGTCATCTCCGGTGAACTTTTGTATTGGGAAAGTCATGCCCGGTGAACTTTTGTATTGGGAAAGTCATGTGCGGTGAACTTTTGTATTGGGAAAGTCATGCCCGGTTTACTTTTGTATTGGGAAAGTCATGCCCGGTGAACTATTGTATTGGGAAAGTCATCTCTGGTGAACTTTTGTATGGGAAAAGTCATGCCCGGTGAACTTTTGTATTGGGAAAGTCATGCCCGGTGAACTTTTGTATTGGGAAAGTCATGCCCGGTGAACTTTTGTTTTGGGAAAGTCATGTCCGGTGAACTTTTGTATTGGGAAAGTCATGCCCGGTGAACTTTTGTATTGGGAAAGTCATGCCCGGTGAACTTTTGTATTGGGAAAGTCATGCCCGGTGAACTTTTGTATTGGGAAAGTCATCTCCGGTGAACTTTTGTATTGGGAAAGTCGTGCCCGGTGAACTTTTGTATTGGGAAAGTCATGCCCGGTGAACTTTTGTATTGGGAAAGTCATCTCCGGTGAACTTTTGTATGGGAAAAGTCATCTCCGGTGAACTTTTGTATTGGGAAAGTCATGCCCGGTGAACTTTTGTATTGGGAAAGTCATGCCCGGTGAACTTTTGTATTGGGAAAGTCATGCCCGGTGAACTTTTGTATTGGGAAAGTCATGCCCGGTGAACTTTTGTATTGGGAAAGTCATGCCCGGTGAACTTTTGTATTGGGAAAGTCATGCCCGGTGAACTTTTGTATTGGGAAAGTCATCTCCGGTGAACTTTTGTATTGGGAAAGTCGTGCCCGGTGAACTTTTGTATTGGGAAAGTCATGCCCGGTGAACTTTTGTATTGGGAAAGTCATCTCCGGTGAACTTTTGTATTGGGAAAGTCATGCCCGGTGAATTTTGTATTGGAAAAGTCATCTCCGGTGAACTTTTGTATTGGGAAAGTCATGCCCGGTGAACTTTTGTATTGGGAAAGTCATGCCCGGTGAACTTTTGTATTGGGAAAGTCATCTCCGGTGAACTTTTGTATTGGGAAAGTCATGCCCGGTGAACTTTTGTATTGGGAAAGTCATGTCCGGTGAACTTTTGTATTGGGAAAGTCATGCCCGGTGAACTTTTGTATTGGGAAAGTCATCTCCGGTGAACTTTTGTATGGGAAAAGTCATCTCCGGTGAACTTTTGTATTGGGAAAGTCATGCCCGGTGAACTTTTGTATTGGGAAAGTCATGCCCGGTGAACTTTTGTATTGGGAAAGTCATGCCCGGTGAACTTTTGTATTGGGAAAGTCATGCCCCGTGAACTTTTGTAATGGGAAGGTCATGCCCGGTGAACTTTTGTATTGGGAAAGTCATGCCCGGTGAACTTTTGTATTGGGAAAGTCATGCCCGGTGAACTTTTGTATTGGAAAAGTCATCTCCGGTGAACTTTTGTATTGGGAAAGTCATACCCGGTGAACTTTTGTATTGGGAAAGTCATGCCCCGTGAACTTTTGTAATGGGAAGGTCATGCCCGGTGAACTTTTGTATTGGGAAAGTCATGCCCGGTGAACTTTTGTATTGGGAAAGTCATGCCCGGTGAACTTTTGTATTGGGAAAGTCATCTCCGGTGAACTTTTGTATTGGGAAAGTCGTGCCCGGTGAACTTTTGTATTGGGAAAGTCATGCCCGGTGAACTTTTGTATTGGGAAAGTCATCTCCGGTGAACTTTTGTATTGGGAAAGTCGTGCCCGGTGAACTTTTGTATTGGGAAAGTCATGCCCGGTGAACTTTTCTATTGGGAAAGTCATGCCCGGTGAACTTTTGTATTGGGAAAGTCATCTCCGGTGAACTTTTGTATTGGGAAAGTCATGCCCGGTGAACTTTTGTATTGGGAAAGTCATGCCCGGTGAACTTTTGTATTGGGAAAGTCATCTCCGGTGAACTTTTGTATTGGGAAAGTCATGCCCGGTGAACTTTTGTATTGGGAAAGTCATGCCCGGTGAACTTTTGTATTGGGAAAGTCATCTCCGGTGAACTTTTGTATGGGAAAAGTCATCTCCGGTGAACTTTTGTATTGGGAAAGTCGTGCCCGGTGAACTTTTGTATTGGGAAAGTCATGCCCGGTGAACTTTTCTATTGGGAAAGTCATCTCCGGTGAACTTTTGTATGGGAAAAGTCATCTCCGGTGAACTTTTGTATTGGGAAGGTCATGCCCGGTGAACTTTTGTATTGGGAAAGTCATGCCCGGTGAACTTTTCTATTGGGAAAGTCATGCCCGGTGAACTTTTGTATTGGGAAAGTCATGCCCGGTGAACTTTTGTATTGGGAAGGTCATGCCCGGTGAGCTTTTGTATTGGGAAAGTCATGCCCGGTGAACTTTTGTATTGGAAAAGTCATGCCCGGTGAACTTTTGTATTGGGAAAGTCATGCCCGGTGAACTTTTGTATTGGGAAAGTCATCTCCGGTGAACTTTTGTATTGGGAAAATCGTGCCCGGTGAACTTTTGTATTGGGAAAGTCGTGCCCGGTGAACTTTTGTATTGGGAAAGTCATGCCCGGTGAACTTTTGTGTTGGGAAAGTCATGCCCGGTGAACTTTTGTATTGGAAAAGTCATGCCCGGTGAACTTTTGTATTGGGAAAGTCATGCCCGGTGAACTTTTGTATTGGGAAAGTCATGCCCGGTGAACTTTTGTATTGGGAAAGTCATGCCCGGTGAACTTTTGTATTGGGAAAGTCATGCCCGGTGAACTTTTGTATTGGGAAAGTCATGCCCGGTGAACTTTTGTATTGGGAAAGTCATCTCCGGTGAACTTTTGTATTGGGAAAGTCGTGCCCGGTGAACTTTTGTATTGGGAAAGTCATGCCCGGTGAACTTTTCTATTGGGAAAGTCATGCCCGGTGAACTTTTGTATTGGGAAAGTCATGCCCGGTGAACTTTTGTATTGGGAAAGTCATGCCCGGTGAACTTTTGTATTGGGAAAGTCGTGCCCGGTGAACTTTTGTATTGGGAAAGTCATGCCCGGTGAACTTTTGTATTGGGAAAGTCATCTCCGGTGAACTTTTGTATTGGGAAAGTCATGCCCGGTGAACTTTTGTATTGGGAAAGATATGCCCGGTGAACTTTTGTATTGGGAAAGTCATGCCCGGTGAACTTTTGTATTGGGAAAGTCATCTCCGGTGAACTTTTGTATGGGAAAAGTCATCTCCGGTGAACTTTTGTATTGGGAAAGTCATGCCCGGTGAACTTTTGTATGGGAAAAATCATCTCCGGTGAACTTTTGTATTGGGAAAGTCATGCCCGGTGAACTTTTGTATTGGGAAAGTCATCTCCGGTGAACTTTTGTATTGGGAAAGTCATGCCCGGTGAACTTTTGTATTGGGAAAGTCATCTCCGGTGAACTTTTGTATTGGGAAAGTCATGCCCGGTGAACTTTTGTATTGGGAAAGTCATGCCCGGTGAACTTTTGTATTGGGAAAGTCATGCCCGGTGAACTTTTGTATTGGGAAAGTCATCTCCGTTGAACTTTTGTGTTGGGAAAGTCATGCCCGGTGAACTTTTGTATTGGGAAAGTCATGCCCGGTGAAATTTTGTATTGGGAAATTCGTGCCCGGTGAACTTTTGTATTGGGAAAGTCGTGCCCGGTGAACTTTTGTATTGGGAAAGTCATGCCCGGTGAACTTTTCTATTGGGAAAGTCATCTCCGGTGAACTTTTGTATGGGAAAAGTCATCTCCGGTGAACTTTTGTATTGGGAAAGTCATGCCCGGTGAACTTTTGTATTGGGAAAGTCATGCCCGGTGAACTTTTGTATTGGGAAAGTCATCTCCGGTGAACTTTTGTATTGGGAAAGTCATGCCCTGTGAACTTTTGTATTGGGAAAGTCATGCCCGGTGAACTTTTGTATTGGGAAAGTCATGCCCGGTGAACTTTTGTATTGGGAAAGTCATCTCTGGTGAACTTTTGTATGGGAAAAGTCATGCCCGGTGAACTTTTGTATTGGGAAAGTCATGCCCTGTGAACTTTTGTATTGGGAAAGTCATGCCCGGTGAACTTTTGTATTGGGAAAGTCATGCCCGGTGAACTTTCCTATTGGGAAAGTCATGCCCGGTGAACTTTTGTATTGGGAAAGTCATGCCCGGTGAACTTTTCTATTAGGAAAGTCATCTCCGGTGAACTTTTGTATGGGCAAAGTCATCTCCGGTGAACTTTTGTATTGGGAAAGTCATGCCCGGTGAACTTTTGTATTGGGAAAGTCATGCCCGGTGAACTTTTCTATTGGGAAAGTCATGTCCGGTGAACTTTTGTATTGGGAAAGTCATCTCCGGTGAACTTTTGTATTGGGAAAGTCATGCCCGGTGAACTTTTGTATTGGGAAAGTCATGCCCGGTGAACTTTTGTATTGGGAAAGTCATGCCCGGTGAACTTTTGTATTGGGAAAGTCATCTCCGGTGAACTTTTGTATTGTGAAAGTCGTGCCCGGTGAACTTTTCTATTGGGAAAGTCATCTCCGGTGAACTTTTGTATGGGAAAGGTCATCTCCGGTGAACTTTTGTATGGGAAAGGTCATCTCCGGTGAACTTTTGTATTGGGAAAGTCATGCCCGGTGAACTTTTGTATTGGGAAAGCCATGCCCGGTGAACTTTTGTATTGGGAAAGTCATGCCCGGTGAACTTTTGTATTGGGAAAGTCATGCCCGGTGAACTTTTGTATTGGGAAAGTCATGCCCGGTGAACTTTTGTATTGGGAAAGTCATCTCCGGTGAACTTTTGTATTGGGAAAGTCGTGCCCGGTGAGCTTTTGTATTGGGAAAGTCATCTCCGGTGAACTTTTGTATTGGGAAAGTCATGCCCGGTGAACTTTTGTATTGGGAAAGTCATGCCCGGTGAACTTTTCTATTTGGAAAGTCATGCCCGGTGAACTTTTGTATTGGGAAAGTCATCTCCGGTGAACTTTTGTATGGGAAAAGTCATGCCCGGTGAACTTTTGTATTGGGAAAGTCATCTCCGGTGAACTTTTCTATGGGAAAAGTCATCTCCGGTGAACTTTTGTATTGGGAAAGTCATGCCCGGTGAACTTTTCTATTGGGAAAGTCATGCCCGGTGAACTTTTGTATTGGGAAAGTCATGCCCGGTGAACTTTTGTATTGGGAAAGTCATGCCCGGTGAACTTTTGTATTGGGCAAGTCATGCCCGGTGAACTTTTGTATTGGGAAAGTCATGCCCGGTGAACTTTTGTATTGGGAAAGTCATGCCCGGTGAACTTTTGTATTGGGAAAGTCATCTCCGGTGAACTTTTGTATTGGGAAAGTCGTGCCCGGTGAACTTTTGTATTGGGAAAGTCATGCCCGGTGAACTTTTCTATTGGGAAAGTCATCTCCGGTGAACTTTTGTATGGGAAAAGTCATCTCCGGTGAACTTTTGTATTGGGAAAGTCATGCCAGGTGAACTTTTGTATTGGGAAAGTCATGCCCGGTGAACTTTTGTATTGGGAAAGTCATGCCCGGGAACTTTTGTATTGGGAAAGTCTTGCCCGGTGAACTTTTGTATTGGGAAAGTCATGCCCGGTGAACTTTTGTATGGGAAAAGTCATGCCCGGTAATATTTTGTATTGGGAAAGTCATCTCCGGTGAACTTTTGTATTGGGAAAGTCATGTCCGGTGAACTTTTGTATTGGGAAAGTCATGCCCGGTGAACTTTTGTATTGGGAAAGTCGTGCCCGGTGAACTTTTGTATTGGGAAAGTCATGCCCGGTGAACTTTTCTATGGGAAAAGTCATCTCCGGTGAACTTTTGTATTGGGAAAGTCATCTCCGGTGAACTTTTGTATGGGAAAAGTCATCTCCGGTGAACTTTTGTATTGGGAAAGTCATGCCCGGTGAACTTTTGTATTGGGAAAGTCATGCCCGGTGAACTTTTGTATGGGAAAAGTCATGCCCGGTGATATTTTGTATTGGGAAAGTCATCTCCGGTGAACTTTTCTATGGGAAAAGTCATCTCCGGTGAACTTTTGTATTGGGAAAGTCATGCCCGGAGAACTTTTGTATTGGGAAAGTCATGCCCGGTGAACTTTTGTATTGGGAAAGTCATGCCCGGTGAACTTTTGTATTGGGAAAGTCATGCCCGGTGAACTTTTGTATTGGGAAAGTCATGCCCGGTGAACTTTTGTATTGGGAAAGTCATGCCCGGTGAACTTTTGTATTGGGAAAGTCATGCCCGGTGAACTTTTGTATTGGGAAAGTCATGCCCGGTGAACTTTTGTATGGGAAAAGTCATGCCCGGTGATATTTTGTATTGGGAAAGTCATCTCCGGTGAACTTTTGTATTGGGAAAGTCGTGCCCGGTGAACTTTTGTATTGGGAAAGTCATGCCCGGTGAACTTTTGTATTGGGAAAGTCATCTCCGGTGAACTTTTGTATTGGGAAAGTCGTGCCCGGTGAAATTTGTATTGGGAAAGTCATGCCCGGTGAACTTTTCTATTGGGAAAGTCATGCCCGGTGAACTTTTCTATTGGGAAAGTCATGCCCGGTGAACTTTTGTATTGGGAAAGTCATCTCCGGTGAACTTTTGTATTGGGAAAGTCATGCCCGGTGAACTTTTGTATTGGGAAAGTCATGCCCGGTGAACTTTTGTATTGGGAAAGTCATCTCCGGTGAATTTTGTATTGGGAAAGTCATGCCCGGTGAACTTTTGTATTGGGAAAGTCATGCCCGGTGAACTTTTGTATTGGGAAAGTCATGCCCGGTGAACTTTTGTATTGGGAAAGTCATGCCCGGTGAACTTTTGTATTGGGAAAGTCATGCCCGGTGAACTTTTGTATTGGGAAAGTCATGCCCGGTGAACTTTTGTATTGGGAAAGTCATGCCCGGTGAACTTTTGTATTGGGAAAGTCATGCCCGGTGAACTTTTGTATTGGGAAAGTCATGCCCTGTGAACTTTTGTATGGGAAAAGTCATGCCCGGTGATATTTTGTATTGGGAAAGTCATCTCCGGTGAACTTTTCTATGGGAAAAGTAATCTCCGGTGAACTTTTGTGTTGGGAAAGTCATGCCCGGTGAACTTTTGTATTGGGAAAGTCATCTCCGGTGAACTTTTGTATTGGGAAAGTCTTGCCCGGTGAACTTTTGTATTGGGAAAGTCATGCCCGGTGAACTTTTGTATTGGGAAAGTCATGCCCGGTGAACTTTTGTATTGGGAAAGTCATCTCCGGTGAACTTTTGTATGGGAAAAGTCATCTCCGGTGAACTTTTGTATTGGGAAAGTCATGCCCGGTGAACTTTTGTATTGGGAAAGTCATGCCCGGCGAACTTTTGTATTGGGAAAGTCATGCCCGGTGAACTTTTGTATTGGGAAAGTCATGCCCGGTAAACTTTTGTATTGGGAAAGTCATGCCCGGTGAACTTTTGTATGGGAAAAGTCATGCCCGGCGATATTTTGTATTTGGAAAGTCATCTCCGGTGAACTTTTCTATGGGAAAAGTCATATCCGGTGAACTTTTGTATTGGGAAAGTCATGCCGGTGAACTTTTGTATTGGGAAAGTCATCTCCGGTGAACTTTTGTATTGGGAAAGTCGTGCCCGGTGAACTTTTGTATTGGGAAAGTCATGCCCGGTGAACTTTTCTATTGGAAAAGTCATGCCCGGTGAACTTTTGTATTGGGAAAGTCATGCCCGGTGAACTTTTGTATTGGGAAAGTCATGCCCGGTGAACTTTTGTATTGGGAAAGTCATGCCCGGTGAACTTTTGTATTGGGAAAGTCATGCCCGGTGAACTTTTGTATTGGGAAAAGTCATGCCCGGTGAACTTTTGTATGGGAAAAGTCATCTCCGGTGAACTTTTGTATGGGAAAAGTCATCTCCGGTGAACTTTTGTATTGGGAAAGTCATGCCCGGTGAACTTTTGTATTGGGAAAGTCATGCCCGGTGAACTTTTGTATTGAGAAAGTCATGCCCGGTGAACTTTTGAATTGGGAAAGTCATGCCCGGTGAACTTTTGTATTGGGAAAGTCATGCCCGGTGAACTTTTGTATTGGGAAAGTCATGCCCGGTGAACTTTTGTATTGGGAAAGTCATGCCCGGTGAACTTTTGTATTGGGAAAGTCATGCCCGGTGAACTTTTGTATTTGGAAAGTCATCTCCGGTGAACTTTTGTATTGGGAAAGTCATGCCCGGTGAACTTTTGTATTGGGAAAGTCATGCCCGGTGAACTTTTGTATTGGGAAAGTCATGCCCGGTGAACTTTTGTATTGGGAAAGTCGTGCCCGGTGAACTTTTGTATTGGGAAAGTCATGCCCGGTGAACTTTTGTATTGGGAAAGTCATCTCCGGTGAACTTTTGTATTGGGAAAGTCGTGCCCGGTGAACTTTTGTATTGGGAAAGTCATGCCCGGTGAACTTTTCTATTGGGAAATTCATGCCCGGTGAACTTTTGTATTGGGAAAGTCATGCCCGGTGAACTTTTGTAATGGGAAAGTCATCTCCGGTCAACTTTTGTATGGGAAAAGTCATCTCCGGTGAACTTTTGTATTGGGAAAGTCATGCCCGGTGAACTTTTGTATTGGGAAAGTCGTGCCCGGTGAACTTTTGTATTGGGAAAGTCATGCCCGGTGAACTTTTCTATTGGGAAAGTCATGCCCGGTGAACTTTTCTATTGGGAAAGTCATCTCCGGTGAACTTTTGTATTGGGAAAGTCATGCCCGGTGAACTTTTGTATTGGGAAAGTCATGCCCGGTGAACTTTTGTATTGGGAAAGTCATGCCCGGTGAACTTTTGTATTGGGAAAGTCATGCCCGGTGAACTTTTGTATTGGGAAAGTCATCTCCGGTGAACTTTTGTATGGGAAAAGTCATCTCCGGTGAACTTTTGTATTGGGAAAATCATGCCCGGTGAACTTTTGTATGGAAAAGTCATCCTGGTGATATTTTGTATTGGGAAAGTCATCTCCAGTGAACTTTTCTATGGGAAAAGTCATCTCCGGTGAACTTTTGTATTGGGAAAGTCATCTCCGGTGAACTTTTGTATGGGAAAATTCATGCCCGATGATATTTTGTATTGGGAAAGTCATCTCCGGTGAACTTTTGTATGGGAAAAGTCATCTCCGGTGAACTTTTGTATTGGGAAAGTCATGCCCGGTGAACTTTTGTATTGGGAAAGTCATGCCCGGTGAACTTTTGTATTGGGAAAGTCATGCCCGGTGAACTTTTGTATTGGGAAAGTCATCTCCGGTGAACTTTTGTATGGGAAAAGTCATCTCCGGTGAACTTTTGTATTGGGAAAGTCATGCCCGGTGAACTTTTGTATTGGGAAAGTCATGTCCGGTGAACTTTTGTATTGGGAAAGTCATGCCCGGTGAACTTTTGTATTGGGAAAGTCGTGCCCGGTGAACTTTTGTATTGGGAAAGTCATGCCCGGTGAACTTTTCTATTGGAAAAGTCATGCCCGGTGAACTTTTGTATTGGGAAAGTCATGCCCGGTGAACTTTTGTATTGGGAAAGTCATGCCCGGTGAACTTTTGTATTGGGAAAGTCATGCCCGGTGAACTTTTGTATTGGGAAAGTCATGCCCGGTGAACTTTTGTATTGGGAAAAGTCATGCCCGGTGAACTTTTGTATGGGAAAAGTCATCTCCGGTGAACTTTTGTATGGGAAAAGTCATCTCCGGTGAACTTTTGTATTGGGAAAGTCATGCCCGGTGAACTTTTGTATTGGGAAAGTCATGCCCGGTGAACTTTTGTATTGAGAAAGTCATGCCCGGTGAACTTTTGAATTGGGAAAGTCATGCCCGGTGAACTTTTGTATTGGGAAAGTCATGCCCGGTGAACTTTTGTATTGGGAAAGTCATGCCCGGTGAACTTTTGTATTGGGAAAGTCATGCCCGGTGAACTTTTGTATTGGGAAAGTCATGCCCGGTGAACTTTTGTATTTGGAAAGTCATCTCCGGTGAACTTTTGTATTGGGAAAGTCATGCCCGGTGAACTTTTGTATTGGGAAAGTCATGCCCGGTGAACTTTTGTATTGGGAAAGTCGTGCCCGGTGAACTTTTGTATTGGGAAAGTCATGCCCGGTGAACTTTTGTATTGGGAAAGTCATCTCCGGTGAACTTTTGTATTGGGAAAGTCGTGCCCGGTGAACTTTTGTATTGGGAAAGTCATGCCCGGTGAACTTTTCTATTGGGAAATTCATGCCCGGTGAACTTTTGTATTGGGAAAGTCATGCCCGGTGAACTTTTGTAATGGGAAAGTCATCTCCGGTGAACTTTTGTATGGGAAAAGTCATCTCCGGTGAACTTTTGTATTGGGAAAGTCATGCCCGGTGAACTTTTGTATTGGGAAAGTCGTGCCCGGTGAACTTTTGTATTGGGAAAGTCATGCCCGGTGAACTTTTCTATTGGGAAAGTCATGCCCGGTGAACTTTTCTATTGGGAAAGTCATCTCCGGTGAACTTTTGTATTGGGAAAGTCATGCCCGGTGAACTTTTGTATTGGGAAAGTCATGCCCGGTGAACTTTTGTATTGGGAAAGTCATGCCCGGTGAACTTTTGTATTGGGAAAGTCATGCCCGGTGAACTTTTGTATTGGGAAAGTCATCTCCGGTGAACTTTTGTATGGGAAAAGTCATCTCCGGTGAACTTTTGTATTGGGAAAATCATGCCCGGTGAACTTTTGTATGGGAAAAGTCATCCTGGTGATATTTTGTATTGGGAAAGTCATCTCCAGTGAACTTTTCTATGGGAAAAGTCATCTCCGGTGAACTTTTGTATTGGGAAAGTCATCTCCGGTGAACTTTTGTATGGGAAAATTCATGCCCGATGATATTTTGTATTGGGAAAGTCATCTCCGGTGAACTTTTGTATGGGAAAAGTCATCTCCGGTGAACTTTTGTATTGGGAAAGTCATGCCCGGTGAACTTTTGTATTGGGAAAGTCATGCCCGGTGAACTTTTGTATTGGGAAAGTCATGCCCGGTGAACTTTTGTATTGGGAAAGTCATCTCCGGTGAACTTTTGTATGGGAAAAGTCATCTCCGGTGAACTTTTGTATTGGGAAAGTTATGCCCGGTGAACTTTTGTATTGGGAAAGTCATGTCCGGTGAACTTTTGTATTGGGAAAGTCATGCCCGGTGAACTTTTCTATTGGGAAAGTCATGCACGGTGAACTTTTGTATTGGGAAAGTCATGCCCGGTGAACTTTTGTATTGGGAAAGTCGTGCCCGGTGAACGTTTGTATTGGGAAAGTCATGCCCGGTGAACTTTTGTATTGGGAAAGTCATCTCCGGTGAACTTTTGTATGGGAAAAGTCATCTCCGGTGAACTTGTGTATTGGGAAAGTCATGCCCGGTGAACTTTTGTATTGGGAAAGTCATGCCCGGTGAACTTTTGTATTGGGAAAGTCATGCCCGGTGAACTTTTGTATTAGGAAAGTCATGCCCGGTGAACTTTTGTATTGGGAAAGTCATGCCCGGTGAACTTTTGTATTGGGAAAGTCATGCCCGGTGAACTTTTGTATTGGGAAAGTCATGCCCGGTGAACTTTTGTATTGGGAAAGTCATGCCCGGTGAATTTTTGTATTGGGAAAGTCATGCCCGGTGAACTTTTGTATTGGGAAAGTCGTGCCCGGTGAACTTTTGTATTGGGAAAGTCATGCCCGGTGAACTTTTGTATTGGGAAAGTCATGCCCGGTGAACTTTTGTATTGGGAAAGTCATGCCCGGTGAACTTTTGTATTGGGAAAGTCATGCCCGGTGAACTTTTGTATTGGGAAAGTCATGCCCGGTGAACTTTTGTATTGGGAAAGTCATGCCCGGTGAACTTTTGTATTGGGAAAAGTCATGCCCGGTGAACTTTTGTATTGGGAAAGTCATGCCCGGTGAACTTTTGTATTGGGAAAGTCATGCCCGGTGAACTTTTGTATTGGGAAAGTCATGCCCGGTGAACTTTTGTATTGGAAAAGTCATCTCCGGTGAACTTTTGTATTGGGAAAGTCATGCCCGGTGAACTTTTGTATTGGGAAAGTCATGCCCGGTGAACTTTTGTATTGGGAAAGTCATGCCCGGTGAACTTTTGTATTGGGAAAGTCATGCCCGGTGAACTTTTGTATTGGGAAAGTCATGCCCGGTGAACTTTTGTATTGGGAAAGTCATCTCCGGTGAACTTTTGTATTGGGAAAGTCATGCCCGGTGAACTTTTGTATTGGGAAAGTCATGCCCGGTGAACTTTTGTATTGGGAAAGTCATCTCCGGTGAACTTTTGTATTGGGAAAGTCATGCCCGGTGAACTTTTGTATTGGGAAAGTCATGCCCGGTGAACTTTTGTATTGGGAAAGTCATGCCCGGTGAACTTTTGTATTGGGAAAGTCATGCCCGGTGAACTTTTGTATTGGGAAAGTCATGCCCGGTGAACTTTTGTATTGGGAAAGTCATGCCCGGTGAACTTTTGTATTGGGAAAGTCATGCCCGGTGAACTTTTGTATTGGGAAAGTCATGCCCGGTGAACTTTTGTATTGGGAAAGTCATGCCCGGTGAACTTTTGTATTGGGAAAGTCATGCCCGGTGAACTTTTGTATTGGGAAAGTCATGCCCGGTGAACTTTTGTATTGGGAAAGTCATGCCCGGTGAACTTTTGTATTGGGAAAGTCATCTCCGGTGAACTTTTGTATTGGGAAAGTCATCTCCGGTGAACTTTTGTATTGGGAAAGTCATGCCCGGTGAACTTTTGTATTGGGAAAGTCATGCCCGGTGAACTTTTGTATTGGGAAAGTCATGCCCGGTGAACTTTTGTATTGGGAAAGTCATCTCCGGTGAACTTTTGTATTGGGAAAGTCATGCCCGGTGAACTTTTGTATTGGGAAAGTCATGCCCGGTGAACTTTTGTATTGGGAAAGTCATGCCCGGTGAACTTTTGTATTGGGAAAGTCATGCCCGGTGAACTTTTGTATTGGGAAAGTCATCTCCGGTGA
>NW_027411917.1:0-103418 GCF_047663935.1 Musca autumnalis
ATAATTGGTATTTTTAACCCATAAGGACGTAGTTATAGGGACAAAACAAACATTTCCTAAGGCGGACTCCTGTACATAAAAGACTTACTAAAGCTGTTTTTCCTCCTAAAGGGGCCTTCTGTGGATAGACGACCTCCTAAAGGGGTATTCTATAGATAGAAAAACTCAATAATGGGGATAAGTCATCCTAAATGGACTTTTTTTTATAGATAAATAGGTTTCGTGAAGAGGTTTTCTATAGATAGAATACCTCCTAATGGGGTCTTCTAAGGAAAGATTAAAGGGCTGTTCTGTTGGACAATAGACCTCTTAAAGGGGTCTTCTGTGGGCAAAAGACCTCCTGAAGTGGTATTCTATACATAGGAGTCTTCCTTAAGGGGACTTCTATAGAGAGAAGTCTTCCTAAAGAAGCCTCCTACGGAAGTCTTCTATTCTATAGAAGCCTCCTACGGAAGTCTTCTATTCTATAGAGGCCTCCTACGGAGGTCTTCTATTCTATAGAAGCCTCCTACGGAGGTCTTCTATTCTATAGAAGCCTCCTACGGAGGTCTTCTATTCTATAGAAGCCTCCTACGGAGGTCTTCTATTCTATAGAAGCCTCCTACGGAGGTCTTCTATTCTATAGAAGCCTCCTACGGAGGTCTTCTATTCTATAGAAGCCTCCTACGGAAGGTCTTCTATTCTATAGAAGCCTCCTACGGAGGTCTTCTATTCTATAGAAGCCTCCTACGGATGTCTTCTATTCTATAGAAGCCTCCTACGGAAGTCTTCTATTCTAGAGAGGCCTCCTACGGAGGTCTTCTATTCTATAGAAGCCTCCTACGGAGGTCTTCTATTCTATAGAAGCCTCCTACGGAGGTCTTCTATTCTATAGAAGCCTCCTACGGAGGTCTTCTATTCTATAGAAGCCTCCTACGGATGTCTTCTATTCTATAGAAGCCTCCTACGGAAGCCTTCTATTCTAGAGAGGCCTCCTACGGAGGTCTTCTATTCTATAGAAGCCTCCTACGGAGGCCTTCTATTCTAAAGAAGCCTCCTACGGAGGTCTTCTATTCTAAAGAAGCCTCCTACGGAGGTCTTCTATTCTAAAGAAGCCTCCTACGGAAGTCTCCTATTCTATAGAAGCCTCCTACGGAGGTCTTCTATTCTATAAGAGCCTCCTAAGGAGGTCTTCTATTCTATAAGAGCCTCCTACGGAGGTCTTCTATTCTATAGAAGCCTCCTACGGAGGTCTTCTATTCTATAGAAGCCTCCTACGGAGGTCTTCTATTCTATAGAAGCCTCCTACGGAGGTCTTCTATTCTATAGAAGCCTCCTACGGAGGTCTTCTATTTTATAGAAGCCTCCTATGGAGGTCTTCTATAGAATAGGTCTTCTATTCTATAGAAGCCTCCTAGGGAGGTCTTCTATTCTATAGAAGCCTCCTACGGAGGTCCTCTATTCTATAGAAGCCTCCTACGGAGGTCCTCTATTCTATAGAAGCCTCCTACGGAGGTCCTCTATTCTATAGAAGCCTCCTACGGAGGTCCTCTATTCTATAGAAGCCTCCTACGGAGGTCCTCTATTCTATAGAAGCCTCCTACGGAGGTCTTTTATTCTATAGAAGCCTCCTACGGAGGTCTCCTATTCTATAGGAGCCTCCCACGGACGTCTCCTATTCTATAGAAGCCTCCTACGGAGGTATTCCACTCTATAGAAAACCTTCTACAGAAGCCTCCTACGGAGGTCTCCTACTCTATAGGAGCCTTCCACGGAGGTCTCCTACTCTATAGGAGCCTCCCCACGGAGGTCTCCTACTCTATAGGAGCCTTCCACGGAGGTCTCCTACTCTATAGGAGCCTCCCACGGAGGTCTCCTACTCTATAGGAGCCTCCCACGGAGGTCTCCTACTCTATAGGAGCCTCCCACGGAGGTCTCCTACTCTATAGGAGCCTCCCAGGGAGGTCTCCTACTCTATAGGAGCCTCCCACGGAGGTCTCCTACTCCATAGGAGACTCCCACGGAGGTCTCCTACTCTATAGGAGCCTCCCACGGAGGTCTCCTACTCTATAGGAGCCTCCCACGGAGGTCTCCTACTCCATAGGAGCCTCCCACGGAGGTCTCCTACTCTATAGGAGCCTCCCACGGAGGTCTCCTACTCATAGGAGCCTCCCACGGAGGTCTCCTACTCTATAGGAGCCTCCCACGGAGGTCTCCTACTCTATAGGAGCCTCCCACGGAGGTCTCCTACTCTATAGGAGCCTCCCACGGAGGTCTCCTACTCTATAGGAGCCTCACACGGAGGTCTCCTACTCTATAGGAGCCTCCCACGGAGGTCTCCTACTCTATAGGAGCCTCACACGGAGGTCTCCTACTCTATAGGAGCCTCACACGGAGGTCTCCTACTCTATAGGAGCCTCCCACGGAGGTCTCCTACTCTATAGGAGCCTCCACGGAGGTCTCCTACTCTATAGGAGCCTCCCACGGAGGTCTCCTACTCTATAGGAGCCTCCCACGGAGGTCTCCTACTCTATAGGAGCCTCCCACGGAGGTCTCCTACTCTATAGGAGCCTCCCACGGAGGTCTCCTACTCTATAGGAGCCTCCCACGGAGGTCTCCTACTCCATAGGAGCCTCCCACGGAGGTCTCCTACTCCATAGGAGCCTCCCACGGAGGTCTCCTACTCCATAGGAGCCTCCCACGGAGGTCTCCTACTCCATAGGAGCCTCCCACGGAGGTCTCCTACTCCATAGGAGCCTCCCACGGAGGTCTCCTACTCCATAGGAGCCTCCCACGGAGGTCTCCTACTCTATAGGAGCCTCCCACGGAGGTCTCCTTTTCTATAAAGGTCATATGGAGGTAAAGCTTCCGAGGTCTTCTATTCTATTGAAACCTCCTACGGAGGTCTTCTATTCTATAGAAGCCTCCTACGGAGGTCTCCTATTCTATAGAAGCCTCCTACGGAGGTCTCCCTATTCTATAGAAGCCTCCTACGGAAGTCTCCTATTCTATAGAAGCCTCCTGCGGAGGTCTTTTATTCTATAAGAGCCTCCTAAGGAGGTCTTCTATTCTATAAGAGCCTCCTAAGGAGGTCTTCTATTCTATAAGAGCCTCCTAAGGAGGTCTTCTATTCTATAAGAGCCTCCTACGGAGGTCTTCTATTCTATAGAAGCCTCATACGGAGGTCTTCTATTCTATAGAAGCCACCTACGGAGGTCTCCTATTCTGTAGAAGCCTCCTACGGAGGCCTCCTCTTCTACAGAAGCATCATACGGAGGTCTTTTATTCTATAGAAGCCTCCTACGGAGGTCTCCTATTCTATAGAAGCCTCAACCGGAGGTATCCTATTCTATAGAAGCCTCCTACGGGAGGTCTCTATTCTATAGAAGCCTTCTACGGAGGTCTTCTATTCTATAGAAGCCTCCTACGGAGGTCTCTATTCTATAGAAGCCCCCTACGGTGGTCTCCTATTCTATAAAGGTCATATGGAGGTAAAGCTTCCTACGGAGGTCTTCTATTCTATAGAAGCCTCCTACGGAGGTCTTCTATTCTATAGAAGCCTCCTACGGAGGTCTTCTATTCTATAGAAGCCTCCTACGGAGGTCTTCTATTCTATAGAAACCTCCTACGGAGGTCTTCTATTCTATAGAAACCTCCTACGGAGGTCTTCTATTCTATAGAAACCTCCTACGGAGGTCTTCTATTCTATAGAAACCTCCTACGGAGGTCTTCTATTCTATAGAAACCTCCTACGGAGGTCTTCTATTCTATAGAAACCTCCTACGGAGGTCTTCTATTCTATAGAAACCTCCTACGGAGGTCTTCTATTCTATAGAAACATCCTACGGAGGTCTTCTATTCTATAGAAACATCCTACGGAGGTCTTCTATTCTATAGAAACATCCTACGGAGGTCTTCTATTCTATAGAAACTTCCTACGGAGGTCTTCTATTCTATAGAAACCTCCTACGGAGGTCTTCTATTCTATAGAAACCTCCCACGGAGGTCTTCTATTCTATAGGAGCTTATTAGATAGGATCTCAGTAGGAGGCTCCGTTAGAATAGAAGACCTCCGTAGGAATATTTTGTTGCGAAGCTGTGTCCATCTACTCAGCCCCACCCCCATGACTTCCTTACAACCTGTGGAAGTTCCTAGAATCGATTATCCTTCCACTTTATCCTTGCCTTTCGGGTTTGAGTCGGTCTTAGAAGCAGACCCCATCATCCATTGATCTATTTTAGGGATGTCGTTTTGTTTAGGGGTAAATTTAGCCTTCTTCAATTCTATCAGAGATGGGTTCTGTTTTGGAACAGAATTTGACTACACCACTTTACTTGAAACAGTAGGTTTCGTCTACTCCATTTGTTTGCTTCTCGCCGAAGCTTCAGTAAGATTTTTAGGAATTCTTTCGATAAAGAAGACCTCATCCGATATAGGACCAGCTAGAACTGGGATTGCTGGGACAGTTGAGCACCTGAGTCGATCAAGGTTAGATAGAGTAACATGTCCTTAGAGATCGCAGGGTCTTCATCAATTCTATCAATAATGTTTAATTGACTTGTATCAAGTTCAAAGTTAGGTGCAAAATCACCGGTGTTAAATTAGGCCGGACCGATTTTTTTATTCTCTTCTATCTATAAAAGACCCCTTTAATTAGGTCTTCTGTCTATAGGAGGCCCCCTTTAATTGTTTCTTTCTATAGAAAACACCTATAAACTGTCTTCCAAGTATTCCATCAACTAGAGATCAATTTAGAAAGTCTTCTGTCTAGATAAGTCCCTTTAAGGAGGTATTCTATCTATTAAATAGTCTTCTGTCTGTAAAACACCCCTGAAGAGATCTTCTATCTATAAAAGACCACTTTATGAGGCCTTCTGTCTATTGAAGTCCCCTTTAGGAGGTCTTTAAACTGTGGAAGTCCGCTTTTTTCTGTCTGTAGGGCACCCTTTTAGGAGGTCTTATGATATAGAAGACCCCTTTAGGAGATCCAGTTAGAAGGTCTTCCATTTGTTGAAGACCCCTTCAGGAGTTCTTCTGTCTACAGAAGACCCCTTTTGGAAGGTCTTCTGTCTATAAAAATTAATAAAAAAATATTTTTGTGATTAAATATTTTATTGATACTGGTGGAATGCTACTGTGCTCTTAGAGAACCCTGTTTCACTGTGCGCAGTACAAAAGAGAAACCTACAGAGACGAAAAGTATGTTCTCCTTCTTTGGTGGTAAAAAGTGCATAATATTTCATATATATTTTTTTAATATTTCCTTTTCACATCGCTTTCCTTAACGTTCAGCTTTCATTATCTTGCGCAAATGCATAATTTCCAATAGAAAAATAGTTTTTTATATATGTATGTATGTCCATTTAATTTCCTCCTATGCTCCTTTGCACGCATTTCCCAACGATACCACATGACTTCCAACAACAGCAAAAACAACACCATACCATAACCACAGAGTAGCATCAGAAATAACGGAGCAGTGTATTCCAAACCCACATTGATGACAAAATTATTCGAAAAACAATTCAAATGTGTTCGCACCCATTGACGGCGATGTTTCGAATGAACACCCGATTCCAAGATGCGTATAATTCTGAAAACAGACACATTCAGATTAGCTTTCTTTTTCAAAAGTTTCCACATAACCCTTACTTTGTCCTCACAATTTCCTTGTAGCTGGAGTTGCGATGCAAATGTGTTGCCAGCATAGTATCCGAACGGAAGAGTATCTCATTCAAATCACATATTTCGTGGGCATCATAAAGCCTCTCAATTAAATTAAACCCAGATGAGGTTTCAAAAACAAATACAAATCCAAGTTTGAGGCGCATTTTTGTGATGCCTTCACTGGCAGAATACCAAAGATTGTCGGCATTCTTTCTCGATAGTATTTTCCTGCGTACGAAATGCTGGACATCAGGTAGGGTGGAGAACTGGGGAAAGAGGAGAAAAAGTGAAAATAATAATGGGAATAGACAATTTTACTTCTCTATATAAGCATCCTACGGGAGGTCCTCTATTCTATTGAAGCCTCCTACAAAGGTCTTCTTTTCTAAAGAAGCCTCCTACGGAGGTCTTCTACTCTATAGAAACCTCCTACGGAGGTCTTCTACTCTATAGAAACCTCCTACGGAGGTCTTCTATTCTATAGAAACCTCCTACGGAGGTCTTCTATTCTATAGAAACCTCCTACGGAGGTCTTCTATTCCATAGAAACCTCCTACGGAGGTCTTCTATTCCATAGAAACCTCCTACGGAGGTCTTCTATTCCATAGAAACCTCCTACGGAGGTCTTCTATTCCATAGAAACCTCCTACGGAGGTCTTCTATTCCATAGAAACCTCCTACGGAGGTCTTCTATTCCATAGAAACCTCCTACGGAGGTCTTCTATTCTATAAAAACTTCCTACGGAGGTCTTCTATTCTATAGAAACCTCCTACGGAGGTCTTCTATTCTATAGAAACCTCCTACGGAGGCCTTCTATTCTATAGAAACCTCCTACGGAGGTCTTCTATTCTATAGAAACCTCCTACGGAGGCCTTCTATTCTATAGAAACCTCCTACGGAGGTTTTCTATTCTATAGAAACCACCTACGGAGGTCTTCTATTCTATAGAAACCTCCTACGGAGGTCTTCTATTCTATAGAAACCTCCTACGGAGGTCTTCTATTCTATAGAAACCTCCTACGGAGGTCTCCTATTCTATAGAAACCTCCTACGGAGGTCTTCTATTCTATAGAAACCTCCTACGGAGGTCTTCTATTCTATAGAAAACCTCCTACGGAGGTCTTCTATTCTATAGAAACCTCCTACGGAGGTCTTCTATTCTATAGAAACCTCCTACGGAGGTCTTCTATTCTATAGAAACCTCCTACGGAGGTCTTCTATTCTATAGAAACCTCCTACGGAGGTCTTCTATTCTATAGAAACCTCCTACGGAGGTCTTCTATTCTATAGAAACCTCCTACGGAGGTCTTCTATTCTATAGAAACCTCCTACGGAGGTCTTCTATTCTATAGAAACCTCCTACGGAGGTCTTCTATTCTATAGAAACCTCCTACGGAGGTCTTCTATTCTATAGAAACCTCCTACGGAGGTCTTCTATTCTATAGAAACCTCCTACGGAGGTCTTCTATTCTATAGAAACCTCCTACGGAGGTCTTCTATTCTATAGAAACCTCCTACGGAGGTCTTCTATTCTATAGCAACTTTATACGGCGGTCTTCTATTCTATTGAAACCTCTACGGCGGTCTTCTATTCTATAGAAACCTCCCTACACGCGGTCTTCTATTCTATAGAAGCCTCCTACGGAGGTCTTCTATTCTATAGAAGCCTCCTACGGAGGTCTTCTATTCTATAGAAGCCTCCTACGGAGGTCTTCTATTCTATAAAAGCCTCCTACGGAGGTCTTCTATTCTATAGAAGCCTCCTACGGAGGTCTTCTATTCTATAGAAGCATGCTACGGAGGTCTTCTATTCTATAGAAGCCTCCTATGGCGGTCTTCTATTCTATAGAAGCCTCCTACGGAGGTCTTCTATTCTATAGAAGCCTCCTACGGAGGCCTTCTATTCTATAGAGACCTCCTACAGGCGGTCTTCTATTCTATAGAAGCCTCCTACGGAGGTCTTCTATTCTATAGAAGCCTCCTACGGAGGTCTTCTATTCTATAGAAGCCTCCTACGGAGGTCTTCTATTGTATAGAAACCTCCTACGGCGGTCTTCGATTCTATAGAAACCCTTATACGGCGGTCTTCTATTCTATAGAATCCTCCTACGGAGGTCTTCTTCTTCTATTCTATAGAAACCTCCTACGGATGTCTTCTATTCTATAGAAACCTCCTACGGAGGTCTTCTATTCTATAGAAGCCTCCTACGGAGGTCTTCTATTGTATAGAAACCTCCTACGGCGGTCTTCGATTCTAATAGAAACCTTATACGGCGGACTTATTCTATAGAAAACTTTATACGGCGGTCTTCTATTCTATAGAAACCTCCTACGGAGGTCTTCTATTCTATAGAAGCCTCCTACGGAGGTCTTCTATTCTATAGAAGCCTTCTATTCTATAGAAGCCTCCTACGGAGGTCTTCTATTCTATAGAAAACTCCTACGGAGGTCTTCTATTCTATACAAACCTCCTACGGAGATCTATTATTCTATAGAAGCCTCCTACGGAGGTCTTTTATTCTATAGAAGCCTCCTACGGAGGTCTTCTATTCTATAGGAACCTCCTACGGAGGTCTTCTATTCTATAGAAACCTCCTACGGATGTCTTCTATTCTATAGAAACCTCCTACGGAGGTCTTCTATTCTATAGAAACCTCCTACGGAGGTCTTCTATTCTATAGAAACCTCCTACGGAGGTCTTCTATTCTATAGAAACCTCCTACGGAGGTCTTCTATTCTATAGAAACCTCCTACGGAGGTCTTCTATTCTATAGAAACCTCCTACGGAGGTCTTCTATTCTATAGAAACCTCCTACGGAGGTCTTCTATTCTATAGAAACCTCCTACGGAGGTCTTCTATTCTATAGAAACCTCCTACGGAGGTCTTCTATTCTATAGAAACCTCCTACGGAGGTCTTCTATTCTATAGAAACCTCCTACGGAGGTCTTCTATTCCATAGAAACCTCCTACGGAGGTCTTCTATTCTATAAAAACCTCCTACGGAGGTCTTCTATTCTATAGAAACCTCCTACGGAGGTCTTCTATTCTATAGAAACCTCCTACGGAGGTCTTCTATTCTATAGAAACCTCCTACGGAGGTCTTCTATTCTATAGAAACCTCCTACGGAGGTCTTCTATTCTATAGAAACCTCCTATGGAGGTCTTCTATTCTATAGAAACCTCCTACGGAGGTCTTCTATTCTATAGAAACCTCCTACGGAGGTCTTCTATTCTATAGAAACCTCCTACGGAGGTCTTCTATTCTATAGAAACCTCCTACGGAGGTCTTCTATTCTATAGAAACCTCCTACGGAGGTCTTCTATTCTATAGAAACCTCCTACGGAGGTCTTCTATTCTATAGAAACCTCCTACGGAGGTCTTCTATTCTATAGAAACCTCCTACGGAGGTCTTCTATTCTATAGAAACCTCCTACGGAGGTCTTCTATTCTATAGCAACTTTATACGGCGGTCTTCTATTCTATTGAAACCTCCTTCGGCGGTCTTCTATTCTATAGAAACCTCCTACAGGCGGTCTTCTATTCTATAGAAGCCTCCTACGGAGGTCTTCTATTCTATAGAAGCCTCCTACGGAGGTCTTCTATTCTATAAAAGCCTCCTACGGAGGTCTTCTATTCTATAGAAGCCTCCTACGGAGGTCTTCTATTCTATAGAAGCCTGCTACGGAGGTCTTCTATTCTATAGAAGCCTCCTATGACGGTCTTCTATTCTATAGAAACCTCCTACAGGCGGTCTTCTATTCTATAGAAGCCTCCTACGGAGGTCTTCTATTCTATAGAAGCCTCCTACGGAGGTCTTCTATTCCATAGAAACCTCCTACGGAGGTCTTCTATTCTATAAAAACCTCCTACGGAGGTCTTCTATTCTATAGAAGCCTGCTACGGAGGTCTTCTATTCTATAGAAGCCTCCTATGGCGGTCTTCTATTCTATAGAAACCTCCTACAGGCGGTCTTCTATTCTATAGAAGCCTCCTACGGAGGTCTTCTATTCTATAGAAGCCTCCTACGGAGGTCTTCTATTCTATAGAAACCTCCTACGGAGGTCTTCTATTCCATAGAAACCTCCTACGGAGGTCTTCTATTCTATAAAAACCTCCTACGGAGGTCTTCTATTCTATAGAAACCTCCTACGGAGGTCTTCTATTCTATAGAAACCTCCTACGGAGGTCTTCTATTCTATAGAAACCTCCTACGGAGGTCTTCTATTCTATAGAAACCTCCTACGGAGGTCTTCTATTCTATAGAAACCTCCTACGGAGGTCTTCTATTCTATAGAAACCTCCTACGGAGGTCTTCTATTCTATAGAAACCTCCTACGGAGGTCTTCTATTCTATAGAAACCTCCTACGGAGGTCTTCTATTCTATAGCAACTTTATACGGCGGTCTTCTATTCTATAGAAACCTCCTACGGAGGTTTTCTATTCTATAGAAACCTCCTACGGAGGTCTTCTATTCTATAGGAAACCTCCTACGGAGGTCTTCTATTCTATAGAAACCTCCTACGGAGGTCTTCTATTCTATAGAAACCTCCTACGGAGGTCTTCTATTCTATAGAAACCTCCTACGGAGGTCTTCTATTCTATAGAAACCTCCTACGGAGGTCTTCTATTCTATAGAAACCTCCTACGGAGGTCTTCTATTCCATAGAAACCTCCTACGGAGGTCTTCTATTCTATAAAAACCTCCTACGGAGGTCTTCTATTCTATAGAAACCTCCTACGGAGGTCTTCTATTCTATAGAAACCTCCTACGGAGGTCTTCTATTCTATAGAAACCTCCTACGGAGGTCTTCTATTCTATAGAAACCTCCTACGGAGGTCTTCTATTCTATAGCAACATCCTACGGAGGTCTTCTATTCTATAGAAACCTCCTACGGAGGTCTTCTATTCTATAGAAACCTCCTACGGAGGTCTTCTATTCTATAGAAACCTCCTACGGAGGTCTTCTATTCTATAGAAATCTCCTACGGAGGTCTTCTATTCTATAGAAACCTCCTACGGAGGTCTTCTATTCTATAGAAACCTCCTACGGAGGTCTTCTATTCTATAGAAACCTCCTACGGAGGTCTTCTATTCTATAGAAACCTCCTACGGAGGTCTTCTATTCTATAGAAACCTCCTACGGAGGTCTTCTATTCTATAGAAACTCCTACGGAGGTCTTCTATTCTATAGAAACCTCCTACGGAGGTCTTCTATTCTATAGCAACTTTATACGGCGGTCTTCTATTCTATTGAAACCTCCTTCGGCGGTCTTCTATTCTATAGAAACCTCCTACAGGCGGTCTTCTATTCTATAGAACCCTCCTACGGAGGTCTTCTATTCTATAGAAGCCTCCTACGGAGGTCTTCTATTCTATAAAAGCCTCCTACGGAGGTCTTCTATTCTATAGAAGCCTCCTACGGAGGTCTTCTATTCTATAGAAGCCTGCTACGGAGGTCTTCTATTCTATAGAAGCCTCCTATGGCGGTCTTCTATTCTATAGAAACCTCCTACAGGCGGTCTTCTATTCTATAGAAGCCTCCTACGGAGGTCTTCTATTCTATAGAAGCCTCCTACGGAGGTCTTCTATTCTATAGAAGCCTCCTACGGAGGTCTTCTATTCCATAGAAACCTCCTTACGGAGGTCTTCTATTCTATAAAAACCTCCTACGGAGGTCTTCTATTCTATAGAAGCCTGCTACGGAGGTCTTCTATTCTATAGAAGCCTCCTATGGCGGTCTTCTATTCTATAGAAACCTCCTACAGGCGGTCTTCTATTCTATAGAAGCCTCCTACGGAGGTCTTCTATTCTATAGAAGCCTCCTACGGAGGTCTTCTATTCTATAGAAAACCTCCTACGGAGGTCTTCTATTCCATAGAAACCTCCTACGGAGGTCTTCTATTCTATAGAAACCTCCTACGGAGGTCTTCTATTCTATAGAAACCTCCTTACGGAGGTCTTCTATTCTATAGAAACCTCCTACGGAGGTCTTCTAATTCTATAGAAACCTCCTACGGAGGTCTTCTATTCTATAGAAACCTCCTACGGAGGTCTTCTATTCTATAGCAACTTTATACGGCGGTCTTCTATTCTATAGAAACCTCCTACAGGCGGTCTTCTATTCTATAGAAACCTCCTACGGAGGTCTTCTATTCTATAGAAACCTCCTACGGAGGTCTTCTATTCTATAGAAACCTCCTACGGAGGTTTTCTATTCTATAGAAACCTCCTACGGAGGTCTTCTATTCTATAGAAACCTCCTACGGAGGTTTTCTATTCTATAGAAACCTCCTACGGAGGTCTTCTATTCTATAGAAACCTCCTACGGAGGTCTTCTATTCTATAGAAACCTCCAACGGAGGTCTTCTATTCTATAGAAACCTCCTACGGAGGTCTTCTATTCTATAGAAACCTCCTACGGAGGTCTTCTATTCTATAGAAACCTCCTACGGAGGTCTTCTATTCTATAGAAACCTCCTACGGAGGTCTTCTATTCTATAGAAACCTCCTACGGAGGTCTTCTATTCTATAGAAACCTCCTACGGAGGTCTTCTATTCTATAGAAACCTCCTACGGAGGTCTTCTATTCTATAGAAACCTCCTACGGAGGTCTTCTATTCTATAGAAACCTCCTACGGAGGTCTTCTATTCTATAGAAACCTCCTACGGAGGTCTTCTATTCTATAGAAACCTCCTACGGAGGTCTTCTATTCTATAGAAACCTCCTACGGAGGTCTTCTATTCCATAGAAACCTCCTACGGAGGTCTTCTATTCTATAGAAACCTCCTACGGAGGTCTTCTATTCCATAGAAACCTCCTACGGAGGTCTTCTATTCTATAGAAAAACCTCCTACGGAGGTCTTCTATTCTATAGAAACCTCCTACGGAGGTCTTCTATTCTATAGAAACCTCCTGCGGAGGTCTTCTATTCTATAGAAACCTCCTACGGAGGTCTTCTATTCTATAGAAACCTCCTACGGAGGTCTTCTATTCTATAGAAACCTCCTACGGAGGTCTTCTATTCTATAGAAACCTCCTACGGAGGTCTTCTATTCTATAGAAACCTCCTACGGAGGTCTTCTATTCTATAGAAACCTCCTACGGAGGTCTTCTATTCTATAGAAACCTCCTACGGAGGTCTTCTATTCTATAGAAACCTCCTACGGAGGTCTTCTATTCTATAGAAACCTCCTACGGAGGTCTTCTATTCTATAGAAACCTCCTACGGAGGTCTTCTATTCTATAGAAACCTCCTACGGAGGTCTTCTATTCTATAGAAACCTCCTACGGAGGTCTTCTATTCTATAGAAACCTCCTACGGAGGTCTTCTATTCTATAGAAACCTCCTACGGAGGTCTTCTATTCTATAGAAACCTCCTACGGAGGTCTTCTATTCTATAGAAACCTCCTACGGAGGTCTTCTATTCTATAGCAACTTTATACGGCGGTCTTCTATTCTATTGAAACCTCCTTCGGCGGTCTTCTATTCTATAGAAACCTCCTACAGGCGGTCTTCTATTCTATAGAAGCCTCCTACGGAGGTCTTCTATTCTATAGAAGCCTCCTACGGAGGTCTTCTATTCTATAAAAGCCCCCTACGGAGGTCTTCTATTCTATAGAAGCCTCCTACGGAGGTCTTCTATTCTATAGAAGCCTGCTACGGAGGTCTTCTATTCTATAGAAGCCTCCTATGGCGGTCTTCTATTCTATAGAAACCTCCTACAGGCGGTCTTCTATTCTATAGAAGCCTCCTACGGAGGTCTTCTATTCTATAGAAGCCTCCTACGGAGGTCTTCTATTCTATAGAAGCCTCCTACGGAGGTCTTCTATTCCATAGAAACCTCCTACGGAGGTCTTCTATTCTATAAAAACCTCCTACGGAGGTCTTCTATTCTATAGAAGCCTGCTACGGAGGTCTTCTATTCTATAGAAGCCTCCTATGGCGGTCTTCTATTCTATAGAAACCTCCTACAGGCGGTCTTCTATTCTATAGAAGCCTCCTACGGAGGTCTTCTATTCTATAGAAGCCTCCTACGGAGGTCTTCTATTCTATAGAAACCTCCTACGGAGGTCTTCTATTCCATAGAAACCTCCTACGGAGGTCTTCTATTCTATAAAAACCTCCTACGGAGGTCTTCTATTCTATAGAAACCTCCTACGGAGGTCTTCTATTCTATAGAAACCTCCTACGGAGGTCTTCTATTCTATAGAAACCTCCTACGGAGGTCTTCTATTCTATAGAAACCTCCTACGGAGGTCTTCTATTCTATAGAAACCTCCTACGGAGGTCTTCTATTCTATAGAAACCTCCTACGGAGGTCTTCTATTCTATAGAAACCTCCTACGGAGGTCTTCTATTCTATAGAAACCTCCTACGGAGGTCTTCTATTCTATAGCAACTTTATACGGCGGTCTTCTATTCTATTGAAACCTCCTTCGGCGGTCTTCTATTCTATAGAAACCTCCTACAGGCGGTCTTCTATTCTATAGAAGCCTCCTACGGAGGTCTTCTATTCTATAGAAGCCTCCTACGGAGGTCTTCTATTCTATAAAAGCCTCCTACGGAGGTCTTCTATTCTATAGAAGCCTCCTACGGAGGTCTTCTATTCTATAGAAGCCTGCTACGGAGGTCTTCTATTCTATAGAAGCCTCCTACGGAGGCCTTCTATTCTATAGAAACCTCCTACAGGCGGTCTTCTATTCTATAGAAGCCTCCTACGGAGGTCTTCTATTCTATAGAAGCCTCCTACGGAGGTCTTCCATTCTATAGAAGCCTCCTACGGAGGTCTTCTATTCTATAGAAGCCTCCTACGGAGGTCTTCTATTGTATAGAAACCTCCTACGGCGGTCTTCGATTCTATAGAAACCTTATACGGCGGACTTATTCTATAGAAACGTTATACGGCGGTCTTCTATTCTATAGAAACCTCCTACGGAGGTCTTCTTTCTATAGAAGCCTCCTACGGAGGTCTTCTATTCTATAGAAGCCTTCTATTGTATAGAAACCTCCTACGGCGGTCTTCGATTCTATAGAAACCTTATACGGCGGTCTTCTATTCTATAGAAATTTTATACGGCGGTCTTCTATTCTATAGAAACCTCCTACGGAGGTCTTCTATTCTATAGAAGCCTCCTACGGAGGTCTTCTATTCTAGAGAAACCTCCTACGGAGGTCTTCTATTCTATAGAAACCTCCTACGGAGGTCTTCTATTCTAGAGAAACCTCCTACGGAGGTCTTCTATTCTATAGAAACCTCCTACGGAGGTCTTCTGTTCTAGAGAAACCTCCTACGGAGGTCTTATATTCTAGAGAAACCTCCTACGGAGGTCTTCTATTCTAGAGAAACCTCCTACGGAGGTCTTCTATTCGATAGAAACCTCCTACGGAGGTCTTCTATTCTATAGAAACCTCCTACGGAGGTCTTCTATTCTATAGAAACCTCCTACGGAGGTCTTCTATTCTATAGAAACCTCCTACGGAGGTCTTCTATTCTATAGAAACCTCCTACGGAGGTCTTCTATTCTATAGACACCTCCTACGGAGGTCTTCTATTCTATAGACACCTCCTACGGAGGTCTTCTATTCTATAGACACCTCCTACGGAGGTCTTCTATTCTATAGAAACCTCCTACGGAGGTCTTCTATTCTAGAGAAACCTCCTACGGAGGTCTTCTATTCTATAGAAACCTCCTACGGAGGTCTCCTACTCTATAGGAACCTCCTACGGAGGTCTCTTATTCTATAGGAACCTCCTACGGAGGTCTCCTATTCTACAGGAACCTCCTACGAAAGTCTTCTATTCTATAGAAACCTCCTACGGAGGTCTCCTATTCTATAGGAACCTAGTACCAAGGTCACCTATTGTATAGGAACCTCCTGCGGAAGTTTGCTACCCTACAGAAGCCTCCAACAGAGGTATCCTGTTCTATAGGAACCTCTTGCGGAGGTTTTCTGTTGTATAGGAGCCTACTGCAGGGGTCTCCTATTCTATATGAGGTCTCTTATACTATAGAAGCCTCCTGCGGAAGTCTCCTATTTTATAGAAGCATCCAACGGAGGTTTCCTATTCAGAAGCCTCCTGCGGAGGTCTCCTTATAGAGGTCTTTCCATATAATCCTCTACGGACTTCTTTACTCACATTCAAATAAGTATGTGTAAAGGGCAAAGGTTCCAGGCCCACATCCAAATCCGAATCGGCCAACTCCCGAAGATTCTTAATTTTCGATTTCACCGGCGAACCCAGTAACGATGATACCACAACCGAGGTATAATAATTATACATAATAAAAGTTATAATCGATAGGGAAATAAAGGCCATCCTTCCACCCCAAGATCTGGGTATTAGGAAACTACTTTGGGCACATGCCGAACCAAAGCTTATCAAACAAGTTGTCAACAGCGAAGGTACATAAGTTCTAATATAACGTTTCATTTCACGGTGCTCCATAATGAAAGCCAACCACAACAGCACACCAGCCAGCAACAAAATGCAACCGAATAACAGCCACACCTTGGTGCTGAAGGGTTCCAAAAATACACCACCATGCATTCCGGAGTTTCTTGGTGTGCGGAACATACAAACCGAACGAAAATCCCCTGTGGCTGCCAACGCAGATAGGTAACGAAAACGATTTGTTGTCATAAAAAAGGGTGACGATGTCAAGTCAGCTGTTTCATTGACCAAAGCACCCACAACTCCACCTGTGTACTCAACATCGGTCCAACGATCGTGGTAGGTGTAGGTGACCCTGGAAGAGAGAAAGAGAAGAATCTTTTAAAAGATCTTTTGGCAAATTGTAAGTCTTCTTACTTAGTATACAACGATTCCAGCAGCAATATCATGACCTGATAACCCAACCTTGCCAGGGGATCAATGTGAAAATCCTCTTGGGTCAGCAGGAATCTTCTGATTTCTTCTGGAGGGGAATTCAAATCGTATTTTGTGACCTGAAAAAAAATTCAAATTTTTTTCTCATTGATTTAAGAAAAAAAGTTTATTGAGCCTTACCACCACTGCCACTCGCATGGTAATGTCCCTCAAAGCCTCTCGATTTCCCCCCACCGAGCGTTTATATAAATCAGTAAGATATTTGGATTTATAACACCGCCCCGCCCTACATTCCAGTTCATAATTGGAACTTATATTCAATTTTCCACCCTGCAACCAACCATTGTTGTACACATCAAAGGCCATAAAGTGGGCTCCATCCGGTTCCTGATCTTCCCGAGGAACAATAAATGTCAGATCCGTGTCCACTGAGAGATTGGAATTTCTAAACAATCTATAAAAGCGGCTCATATCGGATCGCTCATCATAAATAAGCCAGTGATAATGTTGATTGAAGAATCGTATGCGACTTGTCTGCAGGAATGATGGGAAAGGTTATTAGGCTTAGGTGTGGTGAAAAAGTTCTTACCTCTGTAATGACCTTCTCTGTCTGATTACAATTCATATCCAAAAATAAGCCGATTTTGGGTCGACGATAACGCAAATAGGCATAGGTTAGATCTTCAAGAGTCTTAAAGTCCTCTAGATTCACATATTGGGCATAGAGTTGGTGATTGACAGCAGCCATAGAGAAATGGGAAAGAACTAAAACAAAGTTCGAATGCGTTTATAGAACAAAAGACACCTGAATAGGAGACCTTCTACAGAATAGGAGATCTTCGTAGGAGGCTTCTATAGGAAACATAAGCAAAAGGCTTCTAGAGAATAGAAGACCTCCGTAGGAGGTTCCTATGGAATAGAAGAACTCCGTAGGAGGTTTCTGTAGAATAGGAGACCTCCGTAGGAGGTTCCTGTAGAATAGGAGACCTCCGTAGGAGGTTCCTGTAGAATAGGAAACCTCCGTAGGAGGTTCCTATAGAATATGAGATCTCCGTAGGAGGTTCCTATAGAATAGGAGACCTCCGTAGGAGGTTCCTATAGAATAGGAGACCTCCGTAGGAGGTTCCTATAGAATAGGAGACCTCCGTAGGAGTTTCCTATAGAATAGGAGACCCCCGTAGGAGGTTCCTATAGAATAGGAGACCTCCGTAGGAGGTTCCTATAAAATAGGAGACCTCCGTAGGAGGTACCTATAGAATAGGAACCTCCAGGAGGTCTCTAAAGACCTCCGCAGGAGCTTCCTATAGAATAGGAAGCTCCTATAGAATAGGAAACCTACGCAGGGGGTTCCTATAGCATAGCAGAAATTCGCAGGAGGTTCCCATGGAATAGAAGACCTCCGTAGGAGGTTCCAATGGAATAGGCGACCTCTGTAGGAGGTTCCTATATGATAGGAGATCACCGTAGGAAGATCCTATAGAATAGGAGACCTCCGTAGGAGTTTCCTATAGATTAGGAAAATTCCGTAGGAGTTTACTATAGAATAGGAGACCTCCGTAGAAGGTTTCTATAGAATAGGAGACCTCCGTAGGAGGTTCCAATGGAATAGGCGACCTCTGTAGGAGGTTCCTATATGATAGGAGATCACCGTAGGAAGATCCTATAGAATAGGAGACCTCCGTAGGAGTTTCCTATAGATTAGGAGACCTCCGTAGGAGTTTACTATAGAATAGGAGACCTCCGTAGAAGGTTTCTATAGAATAGGAGACCTCCGTAGGAGGTTCTTATAGAATAGGAGACCTCCGAAGGATGTTCCTATAGAATAGGAGACCTCCGTAGGTGGTTCCTATAAAATAGGTGACCTCCGTAGGATATTTCTCTACAATATGAGACCTCCGTAAGATGCTAGACCTCCGTAGGTAGTTCCTTAAAATAGTAGGGTTCGCGGATTATTTTTTAAAAAAAATATTTTTAAAAAATCCACGCTTTGTTGGCCCTTCGAAAAATATTTTTTAAAAAATCCACGCTTTGTTGGCCCTTGGAAAAATATTTTTTAAAAAATCCACGCTTTGTTGGCCCTTCGAAAAATATTTTTTAAAAAATCCACGCTTTGTTGGCCCTTCGAAAAATATTTTTTAAAAAATCCACGCTTTGTTGGCCCTTCGAAAAATATTTTTTAAAAAATCCACGCTTTGTTGGCCCTTCGAAAAATATTTTTTAAAAAATCCACGCTTTGTTGGCCCTTCGAAAAATATTTTTTAAAAAATCCACGCTTTGTTGGCTCTTCGAAAAATATTTTTTAAAAAATCCACGCTTTGTTGGCCCTTCGAAAAATATTTTTTAAAAAATCCACGCTTTGTTGGAATAGGAGACCTCCGTAGGTGGTTCCTATAAAATAGGTGACCTCCGTAGGATATTTCTCTACAATATGAGACCTCCGTAAGATGCTAGACCTCCGTAGGTAGTTCCTTAAAATAGTAGGGTTCGCGGATTATTTTTTAAAAAAAATATTTTTAAAAAATCCACGCTTTGTTGGCCCTTCGAAAAATATTTTTTAAAAAATCCACGCTTTGTTGGCCCTTGGAAAAATATTTTTTAAAAAATCCACGCTTTGTTGGCCCTTCGAAAAATATTTTTTAAAAAATCCACGCTTTGTTGGCCCTTCGAAAAATATTTTTTAAAAAATCCACGCTTTGTTGGCCCTTCGAAAAATATTTTTTAAAAAATCCACGCTTTGTTGGCCCTTCGAAAAATATTTTTTAAAAAATCCACGCTTTGTTGGCCCTTCGAAAAATATTTTTTAAAAAATCCACGCTTTGTTGGCTCTTCGAAAAATATTTTTTAAAAAATCCACGCTTTGTTGGCCCTTCGAAAAATATTTTTTAAAAAATCCACGCTTTGTTGGCCCTTCGAAAAATATTTTTTAAAAAATCCACGCTTTGTTGGCCCTTCGAAAAATATTTTTTAAAAAATCCACGCTTTGTTGGCCCTTCGAAAAATATTTTTTAAAAAATCCACGCTTTGTTGGCCCTTCGAAAAATATTTTTTAAAAAATCCACGCTTTGTTGGCCCTTCGAAAAATATTTTTTAAAAAATCCACGCTTTGTTGGCCCTTCGAAAAATATTTTTTAAAAAATCCACGCTTTGTTGGCCCTTCGAAAAATATTTTTTAAAAAATCCACGCTTTGTTGGCCCTTCGAAAAATATTTTTTAAAAAATCCACGCTTTGTTGGCCCTTCGAAAAATATTTTTTAAAAAATCCACGCTTTGTTGGCCCTTCGAAAAATATTTTTTAAAAAATCCACGCTTTGTTGGCCCTTCGAAAAATATTTTTTAAAAAATCCACGCTTTGTTGGCCCTTCGAAAAATATTTTTTAAAAAATCCACGCTTTGTTGGCCCTTCGAAAAATATTTTTTAAAAAATCCACGCTTTGTTGGCCCTTCGAAAAATATTTTTTAAAAAATCCACGCTTTGTTGGCCCTTCGAAAAATATTTTTTAAAAAATCCACGCTTTGTTGGCCCTTCGAAAAATATTTTTTAAAAAATCCACGCTTTGTTGGCCCTTCGAAAAATATTTTTTAAAAAATCCACGCTTTGTTGGCCCTTCGAAAAATATTTTTTAAAAAATCCACGCTTTGTTGGCCCTTCGAAAAATATTTTTTAAAAAATCCACGCTTTGTTGGCCCTTCGAAAAATATTTTTTAAAAAATCCACGCTTTGTTGGCCCTTCGAAAAATATTTTTTAAAAAATCCACGCTTTGTTGGCCCTTCGAAAAATATTTTTTAAAAAATCCACGCTTTGTTGGCCCTTCGAAAAATATTTTTTAAAAAATCCACGCTTTGTTGGCCCTTCGAAAAATATTTTTTAAAAAATCCACGCTTTGTTGGCCCTTCGAAAAATATTTTTTAAAAAATCCACGCTTTGTTGGCCCTTCGAAAAATATTTTTTAAAAAATCCACGCTTTGTTGGCCCTTCGAAAAATATTTTTTAAAAAATCCACGCTTTGTTGGCCCTTCGAAGAATATTTTTTAAAAAATCCACGCTTTGTTGGCCCTTCGAAAAATATTTTTTAAAAAATCCACGCTTTGTTGGCCCTTCGAAAAATATTTTTTAAAAAATCCACGCTTTGTTGGCCCTTCGAAAAATATTTTTTAAAAAATCCACGCTTTGTTGGCCCTTCGAAAAATATTTTTTAAAAAATCCACGCTTTGTTGGCCCTTCGAAAAATATTTTTTAAAAAATCCACGCTTTGTTGGCCCTTCGAAAAATATTTTTTAAAAAATCCACGCTTTGTTGGCCCTTCGAAAAATATTTTTTAAAAAATCCACGCTTTGTTGGCCCTTCGAAAAATATTTTTTAAAAAATCCACGCTTTGTTGGCCCTTCGAAAAATATTTTTTAAAAAATCCACGCTTTGTTGGCCCTTCGAAAAATATTTTTTAAAAAATCCACGCTTTGTTGGCCCTTCGAAAAATATTTTTTAAAAAATCCACGCTTTGTTGGCCCTTCGAAAAATATTTTTTAAAAAATCCACGCTTTGTTGGCCCTTCGAAAAATATTTTTTAAAAAATCCACGTTTTGTTGGCCATTCGAAAAATATGTTTTAAAAAATCCACTTTTTGTTGGCCCTTCAAAGAATATTTTTTAAGAAACGTTTTGTTGGCCCTTCGAAAAATATTTTTTAAAAAATCCACGTTTTGCTGGCCCTTCGAAAAATATTTTTTAAAAAATCCACGATTTGTTGGCCCTTCGAAAAATATTTTTTAAAAAATTCAAGTTTTGCTGGCCCCTAAAAAAATAGTTTCTAAAAAATCCACGCTTTGTTGGCCCTTCGAAAAATATTTTTTAAAAAATCCACGCTTTGTTGGCCCTTCGAAAAATATTTTTTAAAAAATCCACGCTTTGTTGGCCCTTCGAAAAATATTTTTTAAAAAATCCACGCTTTGTTGGCCCTTCGAAAAATATTTTTTAAAAAATCCACGTTTTGCTGGCCCTTCGAAAAATATTTTTCAAAAAATCCACGCTTTGTTGGCCCTTCGAAAAATATTTTTCAAAAAATCCACGCTTTGTTGGCCCTTCGAAAAATATTTTTCAAAAAAATCCACGCTTTGTTGGCCCTTCGAAAAATATTTTTTAAAAAATCCACGCTTTGTTGGCCCTTCGAAAAATATTTTTCAAAAAATCCACGCTTTGTTGGCCCTTCGAAAAATATTTTTCAAAAAAATCCACGCTTTGTTGGCCCTTCGAAAAATATTTTTTAAAACATCCACGCTTTGTTGGCCCTTCGAAAAATATTTTTTAAACAATCCACGCTTTGTTGGCCCTTCGAAGAATATTTTTTAAAAAATCCACGATTTGTTGGCTCTTCGAAAAATATTTTTTAAAAAATCCAAGCTTTGTTGGCCCTTCGAAAAATATTTTTTAAAAAACCCAAGCTTTGTTGGCCCTTCGAAAAATATTTTTTAAAAAATCCAAGATTTGTTGGCCCTTCGAAAAATATTTTTTAAAAAATCCACGCTTTGTTGGCCCTTCGAAAAATATTTTTTAAAAAATCCACGCTTTGTTGGCCCTTCGAAAAATATTTTTTAAAAAATCCACGCTTTGTTGGCCCTTCGAAAAATATTTTTTAAAAAATCCACGTTTTGTTGGCCTTTCGAAAAATATTTTTTAAAAAATCCACGTTTTGTTGGCCCTTCGAAAAATATTTTTTAAAAAATCCACGTTTTGTTGGCCCTCCGAAAAATATTTTTTAAAAAATCCACGTTTTGTTGGCACTTCGAAAAATATTTTTTTTAAAAATCCACGTATTGTTGGCCCTTCGAAAAATATTTTTTAAAAAATCCACGTTTTGTTGGCCCTTCGAAAAATATTTTTTAAAAAATCCACGCTTTGTTGGCCCTTCGAAAAATATTTTTTAAAAAATCCACGCTTTGTTGGCCCTTCGAAAAATATTTTTTAAAAAATCCACGTTTTGTTGGCCCTTCGAAAAATATTTTTTAAAAAATCCACGTTTTGTTGGCCCTTCGAAAAATATTTTTTTAAAAAAATCCACGTTTTGTTGGCCCTTCGAAAAATATTTTTTAAAAAATCCACGTTTTGTTGGCCCTTCAATAATTTTTTTTTAAATCCAAGTTTCGATGGCCTTTCAAAAAATATTTTTAAAAATCCACGTTCTGTTGGCCCTTTAAAAAATATTTTCTAAAAAATCCACCTTTTGTTGGCCATTCGAAAAATATTTTTTAAAAAATCCACGCTTTGTTGGCCCTTCGAAAAATATTTTTTAAAAAATCCACGCTTTGTTGGCCCTTCGAAAAATATTTTTTAAAAAATCCACGCTTTGTTGGCCCTTCGAAAAATATTTTTTAAAAAATCCACGCTTTGTTGGCCCTTCGAAAAATATTTTTTAAAAAATCCACGCTTTGTTGGCCCTTCGAAAAATATTTTTTAAAAAATCCACGCTTTGTTGGCCCTTCGAAAAATATTTTTTAAAAAATCCACGCTTTGTTGGCCCTTCGAAAAATATTTTTTAAAAAATCCACGCTTTGTTGGCCCTTCGAAAAATATTTTTTAAAAAATCCACGCTTTGTTGGCCCTTCGAAAAATATTTTTTAAAAAATCCACGCTTTGTTGGCCCTTCGAAAAATATTTTTTAAAAAATCCACGCTTTGTTGGCCCTTCGAAAAATATTTTTTAAAAAATCCACGCTTTGTTGGCCCTTCGAAAAATATTTTTTAAAAAATCCACGCTTTGTTGGCCCTTCGAAAAATATTTTTTAAAAAATCCACGCTTTGTTGGCCCTTCGAAAAATATTTTTTAAAAAATCCACGCTTTGTTGGCCCTTCGAAAAATATTTTTTAAAAAATCCACGCTTTGTTGGCCCTTCGAAAAATATTTTTTAAAAAATCCACGCTTTGTTGGCCCTTCGAAAAATATTTTTTAAAAAATCCACGCTTTGTTGGCCCTTCGAAAAATATTTTTTAAAAAATCCACGCTTTGTTGGCCCTTCGAAAAATATTTTTTAAAAAATCCACGCTTTGTTGGCCCTTCGAAAAATATTTTTTAAAAAATCCACGCTTTGTTGGCCCTTCGAAAAATATTTTTTAAAAAATCCACGCTTTGTTGGCCCTTCGAAAAATATTTTTTAAAAAATCCACGCTTTGTTGGCCGTTCGAAAAATATTTTTAAAAAATCCACGCTTTGTTGGCCCTTCGAAAAATATTTTTTAAAAATTTACGTTTTGCTGGCTCTTCAAAAAATACTTTTTAAAAAATCCACGTTTTGGTGTTCCTTCAAATAATATTTTTTAAAAAATCCACGTTTTGGTGTTCCTTCAAAAAATATCCACGTAGTATCGGGCCGCAAAAAATATTTTTCTAAAAATCCTCATTTCTTTTCTTACCTTCCTGAGGCCAGCACTGAAATATGACCACACACGATAATTTCAGGTCAACGAAGTTATATAAAATCATATTTATGATATGTAAATACAACATCTTGATTTTCAAAAATGATCCGCCAGCAAGAAGAAGATTAAAATTTCTTAAAAGTCTCAAAACGATTTAAAATTTCTGTTCAGATAACCTCACTATTTATACGCCAAAAAATTGAACCAAAATGTCTCAATTATTATTTCATTCATAAATAATGCCTAGTTGACAAGTCCAATTCGTTTAACTGATAGTCGATGACAACATAATTAGATTGGTATTTAGACAACCTGTAGAATATAACTGATAAAATTACCATGACATACCTAAATCATTCACTTGACAATTTGTCATCTGAAATCCGGTAAATATCTCTTCATAAAACATTTACAACAAATTATGACATAAATAGCCGGTAGACGCAAACACAATATCTTTCTAACCACACGCAGCCATCTCTATCTCTCTTTCCAGTGAATAAAACAGCAACAGGTGTGTGGATGTGTGCGGCATACTTTTAGGCGCCACATTCTACTTAACCACAAATCATATGTTTGGTTACGAGTTTGCGCATTGGGTATTCTAATTCCCGCCAAAATGTAAGATTTTTATGAATGAAAATCGCAGTACCTTTGCCAGTAGCTATTTGACTGGATGGTGGTGGGTGGGTGGAATCCCAAGTAAATCATGTCTTGTTTTGTCTGTCGTATGTGATTCATTTCTCCTCCCCCTAAACCATGTTATTCTTGATAGCCACATCATTATAACAGATATTTGCATGGTTTTTGGTTCGCTGCTTGTCTGGTGCATGTTCAGTCTTCGAGGCGCTTTTGGCGCGTTTAAACGTGGCATGCGGTCTTTAAAAGAGATATTGGAAAGGTTTTTTTGAATATTTAATGAAAAAAAAAGAAAATAGTGAAGCGCTTCGAAAACACCGTCGGCAATGGGTTAATAGTGAAATGTGATCTGTGAAATTTAATATCAGTAATAAAAAATAATAAATAGAAAATAAAAAATTTGTGGACAAAGAGAATTTCAAGTAAAAAACAATTTTTGAGCTGTGTTGAAATATTTTATGTTTAATTTTTTGGACATTTTACAGAATATTGTTGAGGGGATATTAGACCAAGAAAGGCTGATTTTTTAAATAATATTTTTTGAGAAGATGTTAGAGCAACAAACGGAGTGTTAAAGAATATTTTTGAAAACCATTGATAACTTTTCAAAATTATTTAAATTGTGAATTTAAAAAAAAAATATTTAAAAACTGGATTTTTAAAAAAAAAGGAAAAACTGAATTAAAAACTAGCTTTCAAAAAATTTTTGAATTTTTTACAGAACATTATAAAATTGCGGATATTTTGAAAAATAAAAATTAAAAATAATCGCGGATTATTTTCAAATATTTTTCAAAATATCCGCAATTTTTTAATGTTCTGTAAAAAATTCAAAATTTTTTTGAAAGTGTTTTTTATTTTTGAAAACATTCGTGGATTAATTGAATTTGAACTAAATTTGAATGGATTTTTAAAAATTTTTAAATTTTTTTTTTTTTGAATATAACTGTGGACTATTAAACTACATTGTGGAAAATAATTAGAGATTTTTAAGAAAAGTTCGAAAATAATCGTGGATTAAAAAAAACATATTTTTGAAAATAATCGTTGTTTTTTAATTATTTTTGAAAATAATCGTGAATTTTTAAAAAAAAGAGTTTTGAAAATAATTGATGATTTTTCAAAAAATATTTCTGAAAATAGCCGCGGATTTAAAAAAATATTGGAAATAATCGTGGATTTTTTTAAAATTATTTTTGAATTTTTTTAAATATTTTTTAAAAATAATCATGGATTTTTTTTAAATTATTTTTGAAAATAATCGTGAATTTTTCTTTAAATATTTTTTAAAAATAATCATGGATTTTTTTAAAAATTATTTTTGAAAATAACCGCGGATTTTTTTAATTTTTTTTAAATAATCGTGGATTTTTTGATTATTTTTGAAAATATTAGTGGATTTTTATTTTTTATTTATTTATTTATGTTTTTTAAATAACCATCGATTTTTTATAAATTATCGCCATTTTTTAAACATTATAATTACAATTAATCCTCGATTTTTTTAAAAATAATTTCTAAAAAATAATCGTGGACTTTTTATAAAAATTATATTTTAAAATAATCGTCGATTTTTTATAAAAATAATTTTTGAAAATATATGTGGATTTATTTAAAAAAAAAAACTCGTGTATTTTTTTTAATTATTTTTTAAAAATAGTCGTGGATTTTTTTTTTAATTATTTTTTAAAAATAATCGTGGATTTTTTTTAATTATTTTTTAAATTATTTTTTAAAAATAATCGTGGATTTTTTTTTAATTATTTTTTAAAAATAATCGTGGATTTTTTTTAATTATTTTTTAAAAATAATTGTGGATTTTTTCAAAAATGATTTTGAAATTTTTTTATGAAATATTTTTAAAAATAACTGTGGATTATTAAACAATATTGTCGAAAATAATTGAGGATTTTTTAAAAAAATATTATTGAAAATAACCGTGGATTTTTTAAAAAAATATTTGAAAATAATCGTAGATTTTTTTAAAAATTTGTTTTTGAAAATAATTGTAGATTTTTTGAAAAATTATTTTTGAAAATAATCGTAGATTGGTTAAAACAAAAAAGCCTATTGATTTTGGTGATGGTCGGATAATATTTAGGGGTCGGAATGGGCAAAAACGTATGTGGATAAAAAGACAACGTTTTTTTCCCAAGCGAATATCTCAGCTTCTCTACGGGGTATACCAACACCAAAACCTGACAATAAAAGTAGAAAATATCACCTTTCTAATGATGTAAAGTAGGTTCTCGTAGGTGATCAAACAACGAATATAACACAATAGTCGCAAATAAAACCCAAATTTTCATTTTTGCGATTTTAATAATAATAAAGAATATCACAGCTTTGGTTCGGGACTTTCCAAAAGCAAAGTCTGGCAATGAAAGTAAAAAATGCCATAATTACAATGATGTAAAGCAGGTTGGCGTAGGTATCCAAATAACGGAGATATCGCAATAGTCGGTAATACATCACATTTTCCCACTTTTTTGGAAATCACGGTACAGGTCGCAATTTTAATTGGATCGTCACGAAATTTTGGGTGTTATTGGGGGTCCCACAGAGGAAAAAACCTTTTGATTTTTGATAATGGTCGGATATTATTCAGGGGTCGGAATGTGACAAAAAAAAATATTTGGAAAAAGACCAACGTTTTATTCCAAAGTTAATATCTTCCTGGCAAGGAAAGTAGAAAATATCACCTTTACAAGAATGTGAAGTAGGTTGTCATACATAGGTGGTCAAACAACAGAGATATCGCAATAGTCGGTAATGCATCCCTTTTTCCATTTTTGTGCAATCACACTACGAAATTTTGATCGGATCCTCACGAAATTTTGGGGGTTGATGGGGGTATAACAGAGAAAGAAGCCTATTGATGGTTGACATACATCCCACTTTTCCATGAAGACATTCAGAGCAAAGGCGCTAAGCTATCCCAATTTTAATATTTTGAATTTTATTAGTCAAAAGCTTATGAACAGGGGTAGTGGTGTAGGGTATCACATAGTCGGCCCCGACCCGACTATAGCCTTGGCCCACTTGTTTTTAAATAATTGCGGATTTATTAACAATTGTTTTTTAAATAATCATGGATTTTTTTAATATTTTTCAAAATAATCGTGTTTTTTATTTTTTGAAAACATTCGTGGATTGATTGAATTTGAACGGAATTTGATTTAATATTGAATTTGAATAGATTTTGGACTATTTAAGTACATTGTTGAAATAATGAGAGATTTTTAAGAAAAGTTTGAAAATAATCGTGGATTTTAAAAAAATATTTTTGAAAATAATCGTTTTTTTAATTATTTTTGAAAATAATCGTGGATTTAAAAAAATATATTTTTGAAAATAAAAGTGGATTTTTAAAAAAATATTTCTGAAAATAACCGTGGATTTAAGAATAAATATTGAAAATAATCGTGAATTTTTTTAAAATCATTTTTGAAAATAATGGATTTTTTTGAAAATAATCTTTTTTTTTAATTATTGTTGAAAATAATCGTGGATTTGTTAACAAATTATTTTTGAAAATAATCGTGGATTTTTTTTAAAAAATATTTTTGAAAATAATAGTGGATTTTTTTAAAAATTATTTTTGAAAATAATAGTGGATTTTTTTAAAAATTATTTTTGAAAATAATAGTGGATTTTTTTTAAAAATTATTTTTGAAAATAATCGTGGATTTATTATAAAAATAATTTTTGAAAATAATCGTAGATTTTTTTGAAAAGTTATTTTTGAAAATAATCGTAGATTTTTTTGAAAAATTATTTTTGAAAATAATCGTAAATTATTTTGAAAATTTCTTATGAAACACTTTTTAAAAATAATTGTGGATTTAAAAAAAAAATTATTTAAAATAATCGTGGGCTAAAAAAATATTTTTAAAAATAATCGTGGGTTTAAAAAAATATTTTTAAAAATAAACAATAAATATTTTGAAAATAATTGTAGATTTTTTAATAATTGTGATTTATTAATAATTGTTTTTTTTTTAAATAATCGTGGATTTTTTTTTAATATTTTTCAAAATAATCGTGCTTTTTATTTTTTGAATACATTAGTGGATTGATTGAATTTGAACTAAATTTGAATTGATTTTGAATTTGAATAGATTTTGGACTATTTAACTACATTGTTGAAAATAATTAGAGATTTTTAAGAAAAGTTTGAAAACAATCGTGGATTTTAAAAAAAATTTTTGGAAATAATCGTTGTTTTTTTTTAATTACTTTTGAAAATAATCGTGGATTTTTTAAAATAAAATTTTTGAAAATAATAATGGATTTTTCAAAAAAAAAAAATATTTCTGAAAATAAACGTAGATTTAAAAAAATTATTGAAAATAAACGTGGATTTTTTTTAAAAATCATTTTTGAAAATAATCATGTATTTTTAATTTTTTAGTAATCGTGTTTTTTAATTATTTTTGAAAATAATCGTGGATTTTTTTCAAATTATTTTTGAAAAAAATCGTGAATTTTTTTTAAATATCTTTTATAAATAGTCATAATCATTTAAATATAATCATGGATTTTTTTAAATATAATTATGGATTTTTTTTTTAAAATTATGTTTGAAAATAACCGTGGATTTTTTTTTAATAATCGTGAATCTTTTAATTTTTTTGAAAATAATTGTGGATTTTTTAATTTTTTTTTTTTTTTTTGAAAATAACCATGGATGTTTTTTTAAATAATTATTGAAAATAATCGTCTATTTTTTAAAAATTATAATTGAAATTAATCATCGATTTTTTATTAAAAATTATGTTTGAAAATAATAGTCGATTTTTTTTAAATTATTTTTAAAGAATAATCGTCGATTTTTTTTAATTATTTTTAAAGAATAATCATGGACTTTTTTTAAAATTATTTGTTAAAATAATCGTAGATTTTTTATAAAAATAATTTTTGAAAATAATCGTGAATTTTTTAAAAATTATTTTTTTAAAATAATCGTTAATTTTTTAAAAATTTTTTTGATATTTTTTTAAATTTTTAAAAAATAGTGTATTTTTAAACAATATTGTCGAAAATAATTAAGGATTTAAAAAAATATTATCGAAGAAAATCGTGAATTTTTTAAAAAATAGTTCTGAAAATAAACAATATTTCTGAAAATAATCGTGGTTTAAAACAATATTTTTGATAATAATCGTGGATTTTTTAAAAATTATTTTTGAAAATAATCGTAGATATTTTTAAAAATTATTTTTGAAAATATTCGTAGATATTTTTAAAAATTATTTTTGAAAATAATCGTAGATATTTTTAAAAATTATTTTGAAATTTTCTTAAAAATAATTGTGGATTAAAAAATTATTATTAAAAATAATCGTGGGTTAAAAAACTATTTTTAAAAATAGTCGTGGGTTTAAAAAAAAATTTAAAAATAATCGTGGGTATAAAAACTATTTTTGAATATAATCGTTGGTTAAAACAAAAAATATTTTTAAAAATAATAGTAAATTTTTTTTTTAAATAATTGCAGATTTTTTTGTATAAAAAATAAAAATAATCGTGGATTTTTTATAAAAATAATTTTTGAAAATAATCGTGGATTTTTTTTAAATTATTTTTTTAAAATAATTCTGGATTTTTTTAAATTATTTTTTTAAAATAATCCTGGATTTTTTAAAAAAATTTTTTTTTTTTTTTTCGTGATTTTTTTAAAAATTATTTTGATATTTTTGTTAAAAAATTTTTAAAAATAATTGTGGATTTTAAACAATATTGTCGAAAATAATTGAGGATTTAAAAAAAATATTATCGAAAAAAATCGTGCATTTTTTAAAAAATATTTCTGAAAATAATCGTGGTTTAAAACAATATGTTTGATAATAATCGTGAATTTTTTTAAAATTATTTTTGAAAATAATCGTAGATTTTTTTAAAAATTATTTTGAAATTTTCTTATGAAATATTTTTAAAAATAATTGTGGATTAAAAATATTATTAAAAATAAACGCGGGTTAAAAAAATATTTTTAAAAATAATCGTGAGTTAAAAAAAAAATTTAAAAATAATATTTTTGAAAATAATCGTTGGTTAAAGCAAAAAATATTTTTAAAAATAATTGTAAGTTTTGTTTTTAAATAATTGCGGTTTTTATAAAATTGAAGATTTATTAATAACTGTTTTTTAAATAACCGTGGATTTTTTTTAATAATCGTGGATTTTTTATAAAAAATATTTCTGAGAAAGTCGTGTATTTTAAAAAAATATTTTTGAGAAAAAATTTAAATTCTAAAAAAATATTTTTAAAAGCATCGTAAATTTAAAAAAAATGTTTTTGGAAAATCGTGCATTTAAAGATTCTTCAAATTTAATAAAATATTTTTGAAAAAAATAAAAAACCGTGGATTTAAAAAATAAAAAATTGTGGATTTAGAAAAACAAAAAAAAATCAAAGATTAAAAAAAATTAAAAAAATCATGGATTTTTAAAAAATATTTTTGAAAAATAGTGGATTTTAAAAAAGTCGTGGATTTTAAATAATTGCGGATTTTTTTTAAATAACTGCAGATTTATTAATGATTGCTTTTTAAATAATCGTGGATTTTTTATAAAAATATTTCTGAAAAAGTATTGGAATTTAAAAAATATTTTTAAAAAAAAATTTAATTTTTAAAAAATATTTTTGAAAACATCGTAAATGTTTAAAAAAAAGTTTTTGAAAAATCGCGCATTTAAAGATTCTTGAAATTTAAAAAAAATATTTTTGAATAGATTGTGGATCTTGAAAAATAAAATAATCGTGAATATAATCGTAGATTTTTTTTTTAAATAATGTCGGATTTTTTAATAATTATTTTCAAAAATAATCGCGGAGTTTTTTAATAGTCATGAATTTTTTAAAAACATATTTCTGAAAAATTCGTGGATTTAAAAAATATTTTTGAAAAAATTTTAATTTTTAAAAAAATATATTTGAACAAATCTTGAATATTTAAAAAAATATTTTTGAAAACATGGTATATTTTTAAAAAATATCTGAAAAAATCGTGGATTTAAAAACAAATGTAAAAAAAGCGGATTTTTAAAAGTACTTTTGATAAAATCGTGGATTTAAAGATTCTTGAAATTTAAAAAAATTTTTTTTGAAAAGAGCGTGGATTTAAATAAAATAAAAAGTTGTGGATATAAAAAAATAAAAAATTGTAAATTTAATAAAAAAAATATTGGATTTAGAAAAATTCATAGAATTCATTTTTCAATACAAACCCGATTAATTCAATTAATTAATTAAAAAACTTTCATAAATAATGGCCTTCGTCCTAAAAAGACAATAATAAATAAACAAATTTTAGATTTTAAAAAATTGTGGATTTTTAAAAAATATTTTTGAAAAATAGTGGATTTAAAAAAATCGTGGATTTTTAAAATATATTTTTAAGAAATCGTGGATTTAAAAAAAATAAAAAAACTGTGGATTAAAAAATTAAATTATTTTAAAAATCGTGATTTTTAAGTAATATTTTTGAAAAAAAAAAACGTGGAGTTTTTTTTGTACGGGTTTTTTAAAGATTTGCTCTGAGTAACAGAACGCATCCGTGGCATTCTTTAGAATAATAAAAGGTCTTTGAGGTCTCTTGTAAAGCAACAAAAGACCTCTATAGTCTTTTGTAGAGCAAAAGAGGACCTCTATGGTCCTACCCTGACTGAGACCTCAGGATCCTCGTGAAGAGTACCAGATGTTTCACTGAAGGCTTCTGCAGACCAATAAACCACGTCCCTGCAGTATGCGATCTACACTGTTTTTGTTTACCATTTCATCAATGGTTTGGTGAAGGTCTTTTTTCTACCCCGTAGTTTTCTGCACTTCTAGAGAACTGATCTCCTTTTTACCGCTTTCGAAGAAGTTGCTGATTTACTTTCTTTAGCCGCGCCGATGAACCCCCTACCAAAGAATATTTTAAACAATCTTCTTTGTGAGGGTCTTGATAAGGTTAGAAGTATTTAAAGGCTGAAAGCCATTTTTCTTCTTCTTGGACAGCTTTGCTTTGTTCTGCTTTTCGAGAGATCTGAATTTCTACATTTTTAATTTAAACCCTCTTTAATCAAAGTTTCCAAGAACTACAAGAAGATTCATAACATGGCTAATAATAGTCTTTAGTTTGTCTACTAATTAAGTATTTCAACCTATTTTTCCTCTTAACAAATTTGTCATTCATTGAATTGCATTTACCCTTTTTATGCTTAGCTTTCTACCTCTTCACAAATAATGAATGTAAACACTTTTCTTTCTTCAGCTGATTTTTTGAGCTTCTTGGGGATTTTCTTCAATTCCTGATTGTCATTGACATTGGTTTATTTGCTCTTTTTCCCCTCTTTTTTTTGTTTTAATGTGAAATACAGGAACTGAAAGTGATTATTTTCATGATAATTTTCAAATAGTAAGCTGAAATCCCTACCCACCTCTCCAAAAATATGCAATAAAATTTCCTTAAGAGAAAGTGTAAATAACTCAGCCTAAAAGTATATTACGCAAAAATAAGTGTTTTGGTGTTTCTTTCTTTTAGGAGGTTTAACAGCGTTCCTTCCTTGTGTACCGTGAATAGTTTTATTTGACTTTTGTGTGAGAAAATTTGCCGCACTTGCGTTTTATTGTTGTTGTGTTGCCTTTTGAAATGTACAAAAAAATTGTAAACGCAAGTTATGATTTTATTAAAAAACAGATTTCAATAGACAGCCAAGTTTTCTCCCATGGCAATGTTTTATTTATTTGTCTTCATTTCATAGGCCTAAAATGCTGGTTAAGGCTCGTTTAAGTTTCGGTTTTGTTTGGTATTTTAAAGGCATAATTATAAAGTTAGAGGCTCATAATTAAATTGTACTAGCTGTGATGTGATAAGCTTTATTTACTTGTGGTGTAAACAGCCTCAAGGTATGCTTTGATTTTTTATACAAGAAATTTAATAAATTTTCTATTTTTAACCATATAATTATGAACAAATTTTGTTATGTCGTTAATTTTGTAGAGAAATTTTTGAGGATCGAAGATTATAATTTTTTAAAGATTTTTTTTAGCGTTTTTAAGGAACTTTTGAGTTGTTTTATAGATTATTTAAGAGTTTTTGAAGATTTTTAAAATACTTTTTTGAGAGACTTAAATGTGGATTTTTTAAACAACTGTTTAAAGATTTTTTAATCTTCTTTTAGGTATTTTGAAGACTTTTTTGAGGATGTGTTTCTTGGAATTTTAAAACAATTTATTGCGATTTTTGAGGATTTTTTAAACAATCTTTTAAAAAATGTTCAAAGATTTTTTCATTTTTTTAAAGGATTTTTTTTTGTTTGAAGAATTCTTAAGAATTTCTTGAGGGTCTTTTAAGATTTTTTGAGGATTTTTTGAAGAATTTTTGATGGGCCAAAAAAGTAGATTTTTTTAAAGATTTTTTATGATTATTAGGATTTTTTAAATAATTTTTTGAGGATTTGTTAAAAAATTCTCTTGAGGGAAATATGCTATTTTTTGAGGATTTTTTAAGAATTATTGATGGATTTTTTTAAACAATACTCTTGATGATTCTTTAAGTACTTTTTTAATATATTTTTAAAGAATTTTCCGAGGATTTATTAATGAATTTTTTGATGATTTGTAAAGATTTTTTAGATTATTAAGGACTTTTTTAGAACATTTGTTTGTGGGAGCATAATTTTTTACAGTTTTTTGAGGATTTTTTTAAGAATTAGTCCCAATTTACATTAGGCGAGTTTACTTGCGGCAATTGTCAGTTTGTAGGTGAGAGAGGGTGCTGAGAGGCAAAGGGTTACCATATGCCTCACCTCTCTCTCCTACAAAATGACAATTGCCGCAAGTAAACTCGCCCAATGTAAATTGGGACTTAGTGATGAATTTTTTTTAAAGAATTCTTTTGATGATTTTTTGAACATTTTTTAAAACAGTTTTGAGGATTTTGTAAAGAATTTTTGAGGATTTTTAAAGAATTTTTTTCAAGATTTCTTAAAGCATTTATGATGATTTTTAAAGATTTTTTTATGATTTTTTCAAATATTTTTTGAGGATTTGTTAAAGAGGTTTTTTTTAAAGACAGAAAATTGTTTTTTTTTAAATAGTTTTTGAAGGACGACAACGTGATTTTTTAAAGAATTTTTTTGAGGAATTGTTTAAAGAATTTTTTTGTGAATTTTTTAAGAAATTAAAATTTAAACGAATTTCTTGACGGACCAAAACGTGAGTTTTTTTAAATTGATTGAGGGTTTTTATAATAAGTTTTTGGGTGATTTTTTTAAAAAAATTATTTGGGGATTTGTTAAAGAATTTTTGTAGAATTTGCTTAAGATTTTTAAAATGATTTTTTAACGAATTTTTTTTGAGGATATCGATTTTTTACAGCTTTTTTGGGATTGTTTTAGGAATTGTTGATGGATTTGTTAAAGAATTTTTCGAGGATTTTTAAAGAATTCTTTTGATGTTTTTTTAAAGAATTTTTGAGTTTTTTAAAGATTTTTTAAAGAGTTTTTGAGGATTTTTAAAATAATTTTTTGAGAGACCTAAACGTGGATTTCTTGAAGAACTGTTTTAAGATTTTCTTTAATCTTCTTCCGGGGGTTTTAAAGAATTTTTAAAGACTTTTTTGAGGATGTGTTTATAGTATTGTTTTATGGAATTTTAAAAGATTTTTATTGTGATATTTTGAGTATTTTTAAACAATTTTTCAAGGGCTTTTCAAATATTTGTTGAGGATTTTTCCAATTTTTTTTTTTTTTGAGAATTTTTAAGGATTTTTAAGGAGTTTTTTGAAGAATTTTTAGGAATTTCATGAAGGGTTTTTTTAAAATTTGTTGAGGATTTTTTGAAAAAATTTTGATGGGCCAAAAAATAGATCTTTTAAAGATTTTTTATGATTATTAAGGATTTTTTACAAATTTTTAAACAATTTTTTGAGGATTTGTAAAAAAAAATTTTGAGGGAGCATAATTTTTTACAGTAGGAAAGTAGACATTGAAGATTTTTTATTTGTTTTGAGCAGCATTTTTTTTTTAAATTTTTTGGGGATTTTTTTTAAGATTTGTTGATGGATTTTTTTAAAGAATTCTTTTGATGATGTTTTGAGCATTTTTGAAAATATTTTTGAGGATTTTTGAAATAACGTTGGAGGATTTTTCCAAAGTTTTTTTTTTTAATTTTTAAGGATTTTTTAAGAATTTTTGGAATTACTTTAGGGGTTTTTTTGAGATTTTTTGTGGATTTTTTTTTTTAAGAATTTTTGATGGGCCAAAAAAGTAAATTTTTTGAAATTTTTTTTATGATTATTAAGGATTTTTTTGAGGATTTGTTATTTTTTTGAGGAAACATTTTTACGGTTTTTGGGGATTTTTTTAAAAGAATTATTGATGGATTTTTTAGAGAATTCGCTTGATGATTTTTTGAGCATTTTTTAAAATATTTTTGAGGATTTTTCAAAGAATTTCCGAGGATTTTTAAAGAATTTTTTGAGGATTTTTAAAGATTTTTTTTATGATTTTTAAGGATTTTTTTTTAGGATTTCTTAACGAATTTTTGAGGGAGCATAATTTGTCCCAGTTTTTGAGGATTTTGTTTTAAAAAATATTAATGGATTTTTTAAAGAAGATTTTGAGTTTTTTTTAAAGATTTTTTTTAATAATTTTTTAAAGAATATTTGAAGGTCTTCGAAGAATTTTTTTAAGGAATCCAAACTTTAATTTTTAATGAATATACATAAGGATTTTTAAAGAATTTTTCGAGGGTCTTTAAAGAGTTTTTGAGGTTATTCAAAATAATTTTTTAGGGATTTAAAAAAAATTGAGGAATATATTGAGAGTCCTAAACGCAGAGATTTTTTAAAATGTTTTTTTTTTATGATTTTTAAGGAATTTTGACAAACATTTTTGAGGATTTTTTAAAAAAAAATTTTGAGAATTTTTAAATAATTTTTTTCGAAGCCTAAACTTTGAAATTTAAATGATTTTTATTACGATTAAAAAAAAAAATTGATATTTTTTCAATGATTTATTGAGGTTTGTTAAAAAGTTATTTGAGAATTTTTTAAAAGTTTATTAAAGGTCGACAACGTTGATATTTTAAAGAATTTTTGGAAACATTTTTGAAAGAATTTTAAAAAGTTTTTTTGAATATTTTTTGAAAAATTTTTGATGCACCAAAACCGTGGATTTTTTAAAGAATTTGGTTTTTAAGATTTGTAAAAAAAATTTTTTAGCGATTTTTAAAGAAATGTTCACGGATTTTTTAAAGAATTTTTTTTAGGATTTGTCAAAAAATGTTTGAGGGAGCAAAACGTGGGTTTTTTGAGACATTTTTTCATGATTTTTTGAGAATTCTTTAAAGAAATTTTGATGGATTTTTTTTAAAGGTGGATTTTTTAAAGAATTCGATTGATGATTTTTTAAAGATATATTCTGGAGGATTTTTTTTAAAAAAATTTTGAGAATTTTTTTAAAGATTTTTTGCGGATTTTTAAATATTTGTTCGGGACTTAAACGTGGAATTTTAAAATATTTTTATTAGGATTTTTTGTAATGCTTTTCTGAGAATTTTTAAAGTTTTTTTTAATAATTTTTTTCAGGTCGACAACGTAGATTATTTAAAGATTCCTTGAGAATTTTTTTTAAAGAATTTTTAAAAGTTTTTTGAGGTTTTATGAAGAATTTTTGATGGACCAAAATCTTTTTTAAAGATTTTTTAAGATTCTTAAAAGACTTTCTCGCGGATTTAAAAGAAATGTTTTTAAGAATTTTTTGATGGAACGAAAGAATTTTAAAGAATTTTTTGAGGATTTTTTAGAAACTTTTGAGGATTTGATAAAGATTTTTTTTTGAGGATTTGTTAAAGATTTTTTGAGGATTTTTTAAAGATTTTATTAAATTTTTTAGAGGATTTTTCAAATAGTTATCGATAGATTTTGTAAGGAATATTTTTGATGATGGATTTTTATACCCTCAGCATTTATGCTAACGAGGGTAAAATGTGCCTCATCGAAATAATGGTTTTAGACCCCCAAGTATGTTTGGACGAAATTCGTTTCAGATAATTTGGTCTGGCTGCCTGGGGCGCACGATAACTCTCGAACGGATGAACCGATTTGGTCCAAAATTTCGCTTTCGTAATATTTTGTCCAAACTTAGTTTAAGTTCAAAGTTCCGGTACCTCCCCACAAAAGTTCGAAAATGTTCGGAAATGTTGTACGCACGATAACTCTTGAAGGGAGTAACCGATCGACAACGTGGATTTTTTTAAGAACTTTATTGAGGCTCGGCAATGTGGATTTCTTAAAGAATTTGTTGAGGCTCGACAACGTGGATTTTTCACGAATTTATTGATGATTTTTTAGGATTTTTAAAGAATTCTTTTCATAATTTTGCAAAGAATTTTTTGGGGATTTTTTAAAGAATTATTGAGGATTGTTTGAGGGACCTAAACGTAGTTTTTTTAATTTTTAAATTTTTTTTTAATTTTTAAAGAATTTTTGAGCATCGACAATGTGGATTTTTTAAAGAATTTTTTGAGGTTCGACAACGTGGATTTTTTTAAAATTTTTTTGAGGCTCGACAACGTGGATTTTTTAAAGAATTTTTTGAGGCTCGACAACGTGGATTTTTCTAGAATTTGTTAATGATTTTTTAGGATTTTTTAAAGAATTCTTTTGATAAGTTTGCAAAGAATTTTTTGGGGATTTTTTTAAAGAATTATTGGGGATTTTTTAGGGACCTAAACGTAGTTTTATTTTATTTGTATTTTTTTTTTTTTAATTTTTGTTTAATGAATTTTTGAGGTTTTTTTCAAAAAGTTTTTGATGATTTAATGACGAATTTGTTGAAGGACCTAAAGAATTTTTTGATGATATTTTAAAAGATTTTAAGGTTTTTTAAAGAATTTTTTTAAAGACCAAAAAGGATATTTTATACCCTCAGCCTTTAGGCTAAAGAGGGTATTTACACTTTGATACGACCAAAAATGTGCCTCATCGAAATAATGGTTTTAGACCCCAAGTATGTTTGTACGATATCCGTTTCAGACAATTTTGAGTAGATCTAGCAATGTCCGTCCGTCTGTCTGTCCGTCTGGCTGGCTGGTGCGCACGATAACTCTCGAACGGATGAACCGATTCGGTCCAAAATTTGGCTTTCGTAATATTTTGTCCAAACATAGTTTAAGTTCGGAGATGGGTTATATCGGTCCACTCCTTTCGGTACCTCCCCCACAAAACTTCGGATATGTTCGGAAAATTTGTGAGCACGATAACTCTTGAAGGGAGTAACCCATTTGGTCCCCACTTTGCACATCGTGAACTTTCTACTAGACTTAGATGAGGTTTCAATATGGACCCAATCCGTCAACTCGTTCGGGTACCTCCCACACAAATATTTGGAAAAGTTCACTTTAGGACCTGCTCTCGAATCGTTTTGGTTTTTGTTGTAGCAACTTCTATTCACTGTCCTCTATACGACAGTACAACTTTCACCAGGGGCAAGTCCATACTTCCTGAGAAAATAGCCTGAATGATGCCAAAAACCCCTATGACACCGTATGTAGTGGTTGGAGCGCAAGATAAATCTTGAACGGATCTGCCGATTCGTCTAAAATTTGGCCTTCGTAATATTTTGTCCAAACTTAGTTTAAGTTCGAAGATAAGCCATATCAGTCTACTCCTTCAGGTACCTCCCCCCAAGAGTTCAAAAATGTTCGGAAAAATTCTGCGCATGATAACTCTTGATGGTAGTGACCGCTTTGGCCCATGCTTTACCCATCCCAGTATATCTACCAAATATATATTAGGTTCGAATATGGACTACATTTGTCCACTCCTTCTGGTGTTTCCCAAATAATATTTTGGATAAGTTCACTTTAAGACTGCTCTGGAATCAATTTGTTTTTTGTTGAAGCAACTTTCATTCAACGGTAAAAGTTTTTTCAGGGGCAAGTCCATACTTCTTGAGAAAACAACCCTAAAAGTGTAAAAACCCTCTATGGCACCATGTAGTGGCTGGAGAGCACGACAACTCCCGAACCAAATACTGAGTTGATCCGAAGAACTTTTGTATGGGAAAAGTCATCTCCGGTGAAATTTTGTATTGGAAAAGTCATCTCCGGTGAACTTTTGTATGGGAAAAGTCATATCCGGTGAAATGTTGTATTGGAAAAGTCATCTCCGGTGATATTTTGTATTGGAATATTAGATGAAATTCGAAGGTGGTGCTTGTAGGTCCACTCCTTCCGGTACCTCCCGCAAAAAAATCGATAATATTAGCTAAAATTGTTCACGCGATATTTGTCGGTTTATACGCTTAAAATTGTCAAAACCCCTTAAATATACACGTTTTTGGAAAAAACGTGAGGGTATATCTCTGTCGGCAAAGCCGACTGATCCTGTTTTACTTGTTTTCTTTTTTTGTGGATTATGGCCTGAGCAGCCTACTGTTTTTTTCATTTTTTACCACTGTGATTTTAATATTGTGGTAAATGTGTTTTAACTTTGACACAAATTAAATTATTACAAACTATGACATACTTTTAGGCAATGTTTAATAGTATAGTATATTATTAGGCTCTCAAACCAAAAATAAAAAAAATTAATTGACAATTTCATTTTTAAATTAAATCATTAATAACTACAAATCATAAAATTTTTAACACGAAACCGCAGCAATAATGTAAATAATTAAATAATTATCGTTGGCAATTATTTAAAAAACCAAGAGTGAACAAATTTACCGAATAGTCCCCAGAGTCTATGTGGTAAAAAAATAATTGAAGGCATATGTATGGCAGTAAAAGAAATTGTAAAAGGGGAAAGGGAACATAAATGGTTCGATGATTGCTAAAACTATAAAAAAAAATAAATTCTTTAATGCATATTCGAAATGTTTCATAAACGAAGTTGTATCACCTTGGGAGGGATAGATGAAGTGTTTCATTTTATCTTTGAATGTATCAAAATAAATTCTAATTCAAATGCATTTTTTTGAATTTCCATAAAATTGCAACTAAAGCTGTTGCAAAAAAACATCATCCAACGAACTTCAATGTGACAATTTGAATTGTAATTGGAGATTTGTATGCGGTAAATAGCGAAAATGTCATAATATGGAAATGTGGAACAAAAAAACGAGACAAGATTATCAATAAGTTGCGGAATATTTTTTAAATCTTTGTTAAATTATCTATAACTTTGCTCTACCAAATTGCAATGCATTTAATTAAATTATATTTTACAAGAATGTACCCCCCAACTCTCAGCGTTTCACTCTCTCTTCCGCTCTCACCTTACTTTATTATCCACGACTATTCACAATTGTTCGTAGTTTTGTAAAGGTGTTCTATTACCAAAATTACTTAAGGGATTTGGGACTAACATAGCTTTCGATAGCAGTTAGGAATTAAATCAGTCGTATTGGGTAAATGTAATTAAATTTGACGTTATTTTTTGTTCAAAGTAATTATCGACAAATAATAGAAATACCAGTATTTGAAAAATATTATTACTGCATTATGATTATTACAGTGAAGTTTGTCACTGGCACAACAGGAAAAACAAGAACAAAAGAATCAGTCGGCCAACGACTAAATACCTTCAGACCACCGGCAAAATCTAATAGGACATATAAGGCGAGATAATAAACCCAATGGATTTCAAATGTCAATTGCATTACGTATATGTCAAATAAATCTTCAAAATGAAGGTTAATCCGGCAAAAAGCTATAATATAAACAGGCTATAATGGAAGCCCCCTCGCCTTTCTTGCTCGCCGTCACCACCATTTTCCATGCCGTAGTCACCTTCTGACTCAGCACTCCAAAGATCAGCAATTGATTACCCTTTGTAATCGATGCTTCCCTTTCTTTTATAGTTTGGAAAAGATTATCAGACTCCTCAATACATTCCACCACCAGTTGACAATCAGCATCATATTTAGCCGATAGTTGTGCCGCCAACTCATCACGTTTGGATTCGGCTGCATGTCGCGCTCTCTCTATGCGCTAGCCAATTCTTTATTCAATTTTCTCACTTCTGCCTTCATAGCCGTCACCTCACAATTTCCCTCTTGGATAGCCGCTATTAATTCTTCCTTAGCTATCCTCGATTCCTCTGCCTCACGCTTGACATGCTCCATTAGTGTATTGGCAAGCTTGACTGCATCTTCCTTCTCCGATTGGCATGCGGTCATAGCAACTTCCATTGCCATTATCTCCTCCTTCATCATCATCATAGCCTCTACAGCGGCCCTGCGTTGCATCCGCTCGTTGTCCAATTTTTCCTGCAGGCCACGGATTTCCATTTTGGCCTCTTCATCCTTCATGTGTAGGTCTCTTATCACCTCACACTGAGCGCTCACTCTGGTTTCAAGGCTTGCTTTAGCCTCTTCAGCTTTTTCAAGGTCAATTTCCAGAATCTTGTTCTTGACTTTCAATTTCCCTTCTTCATACTCCAGTATGTCGATATCCCATCGCAGGAATTTTATTTGTTCCTCCAATGACAGGGGCCTAACAGACATCAACTTTATTGGCACCACTTCCTCTTTCTTGGTAAACAATTGGTGGATCTTCTCGTTTACCATTTTATGTTTTGCTGCCAGCTTCGATGCTGCAACCCTCTGCTTATGCACGTACGTATAAATGCCCTCATTGTAACGCTTAGTCTGGGTTTCATTGACTTCTTCAATCGCCCAGTTGATGAGAACAAGAAGCCTCTCTACTTCATCCTTTGCCACCGTCTCCATTTGAAGCAGCATGGTGAATGCCCCTTCCCCTACGGACAATATCCCCAATTGGATATTAAGACTTCACCAGCTAGCTGACCCAATTTCCTCCCTGTGAGGCAAATTATCAGCTTCCCAGCTCTTTTTGGATTCGGCCACTGATCCGGCTCGAAGGATCAATGTAAACAGGGATCTAGCACCGTGGAAAGAAAACACTTCTTTCCTTTTCGAGTGCTATACATGCACTGATTTATTTAAAATAAAAATGTTCTTAATAACTAAATACAAAAATATTACTTAACCTACTTAAATTAGTGTGTAGAAAAGAGAAAGAGTGCACATATGTGTACGAACACATCTGCCATACAATCTTATGGAGAGGACGTAAAATATTCTTATCATACATGCGCATACATGTAGCAAGCAAAGACATGGTTATCAGCCTGCTCATAGATTACCTCCAGCAATCTATTTCAGACATACCACATGTGGCAATGGAAATTCTTATCTCCTTTCTTCTAACGACCAAATAATAACAAAATGATCTCTTTAATCTACATACGCGCAACCCTCACCAAGACATTCATTATCTTTATAAACTATGTCTGTTTACTACGCGAACACATGGCTTAACAAAGCAAAACAACTGGTTAACCCTTAGGATTTCATGAATACTCACTCCACTTCCTCAGATACTGCAAAGAAGATCAGAGCTTCTCAAGAAGTATGAGAGCTTTTCACCTTCAAATTCTTTGAGCAAACCTCATCAAGATTCAATCGAGATCTTTGACAGAGGGTTACACAGGCTGACTTCCGAAACGTCAGTTGCTTTGTATTCGTCCATGAAACTAGGGGTTCTTAGATTGAGTTCCATACTAGAGTAATTCTATGAAATTACAGTAGTAGAGAACTCGATCTTAAAACCCCAAGTTTCATGAACGAATACAAAGCAACTGACGTTTCGGAAGTCAAGCACAGTGAGCTCAAATATAAAAAAGATAAAAGGAAGTCTCGGACTTTTAAGAAGATGACGGTAGAGAACGATAACGAACTGTGTTATGCAGAAGTTCTCGCAGGCTACACAAAAACCAAACGCAAACCATAGAGGAAATGATCACCAAAAAACTTTTGGATCACATTCTGGAGGGACACGGTCCCATTAAAATCGTCAGCAGCGAGTTGAAGGGGTACCTGTTAATGGCCCGCATACAAAAGTTGACGCTCTCGAGAAGATAATCAACAGCATATCAACTCTTAGGAATTGTGGCCAACTTAAGCTGTTGAGGAAAGATGTACATACCTACTAAGTTAGATAAATTATTGAACTGCACAAAACGTATTAGCAGAGCCACCATTAGCCAATACACTCACCAGGGCACCATTATCACTGCTAAGTGTCCACAGTTGCTTGTAAGCAGTGATGAATGGTGAAAATGTCGTCGAACTGTTGTCTGGGTATGCGTGGCCAATATAATGTTTTAACGGTCCCAAAAACCTTTTTATCGTAATGTATGCAAAATTTTCTGACTTTTCAGTCTTATAAAACTTCTCTACAATTGGTGTCGTACTAAGTTCGAGATGTCAGACTCGACGTCGATCAAAGGGAGGAAGCACCATCTATCAGAGAATTGACAGTACCAAAGACACTCACCAGTAGTGGGATTCTCTATTCCTAGGCCAAACGCCACATTTTTAATGGTAGGCATGAACCACTTAAAGTAATGTAGGCACCATTTTGCTGAGTGTTTCAGTCATGTTAAACATCAAAACAATTGGAATTCGGACTCGGCGATAAAAATGAACTTATATCAGAAGTCTCTTCGGGAACACTCACCAGGGCATCAATATTACCGTTCATAGTTGCTTTTTGTCTATAATAGATGGCGACAATAGATTTAAATGGGTTGATGGGTGTTGTAATAGTTGGATTCCCAAATCAAACATAAAATTGTTAGTGTTGACAAGAACCCTTTAGGTTTATGTAGACCGCAATTCCTGAATACTTCAGTCATGTAGCACTTCTCCACAAATGATGTCGTAGCATCTTCAAGACGCCTTTCGGATTCGGCAATAAGAAGGTTGTTCCATAATATTGAGCTAATATTAATTTTCGCTTCGGGGATGTTGCACTAAGGGACCCCAGAAGCGCCATCTATCAGAGAACTAAAATTATCACAGACACTCACCAGGTTGCATTTAATTTATAATAGATAAAAGTTAAATCTGTATTTTAGTCTTTGGAGTACTATTTATCAATAAACGGTCGTTGTTATTGTTATTCTGTCTTGCGTGGTAATATAATTCGATTTTTTTGGGTAAATTTTCAAATCTTCCTTACTTTACTTAGCTGGCTTTTTACAGAACATTTGTTCCATAAGCCGAACTAAGAAAATATCTCCAATCCTGTCTGTTTGTTGCTGTATTTTCCCAATCTGGGATATGTAGCTTTCTGACATCTCGTTTCACTTGTTCGCTCCAACGAAGATTTGCGTAAATTTCCAAATCTTCCTTACTTTACTTAGTCGCTTTTTACAGAACATTTGTTCCATAAGCCGAACTAAGAAACGATCTCCAATCCTATCTGTAACTTTCTGATATCTCGTTTCACTTGTTCGCTCCAACGAAGCGTTGGCCATCCAGATCTGCGTGAACCTCCATGCGGCCCGTATTTATACGCCTTTTTAGCGGGTTCATCATCATGCATTCTTATGACATGGCCTAGCCATCGCAATCGTTGTATCTCTATTCGTTCAACAACATTGATGTCGTTGTATAGTTGGTACAGCTCGTTGTTCATACGACGTCGATATTCGCCGTCAACGCAGATTGGCCCGTAGATCTTTCGAAGAATTTTTCTCTCGAACACACCAAGCACAGCCTTATCTGCTTGCGGAAGTACCCATGCTTCGGAACCATACATTAGCACGGGCAGTATCAGTGTTTTGTAAAGTGTTACTTTTGTTCGGCGAGATGTTGCTTTATTCTTAAACTGCTTACTCAGCCCAAAGTAGCATCTGTTGGCCAACACTATTCTTCTTCGCATTTCACAACTGATGTTGTTTGTTGTGTTTATGTCGGTGCCGAGGTAGACGTTGTCCTTTACTACCTCAAAATTGTAGGTACCAACATTTCGACTTTTGCAAAGGTGTCAGTTACTTCCTTACCGATCGACCATGATGTCAATGTCGTCGGCATAAGCAAGTAACATATGGCTGTCCGTGTATATTGTTCCACTTCTTTTGACCTTCGCGTCTAGTATGACCTTTTCCAGCAGGATCTTGAAGAGATCACACGACAGGCCGTCTCCTTATCTGAAACCTTTTTTGGTAATGAACTCTTCGGAGAGGTTCTATCCTACTTTAACTGAGGACCGAGTATCAGTTAATGTCATTCTACAAAGCCGAATAAGCTTTGCAGGAATACCAAAATCAGACATGGCTTGGAACACCTTTGAGCGTATAGGGCTGTCGAAGGCTGCTTTATAATCGACGAAAAGATGGAAGGTGTCGATCTGCATTTCTAAAGCCATACTGATATGGTCTAATATTTTTTTTGACCATAGGCTTTACAGTCTGTTTTAGTAAAAAGTTTTTGCTCATTCGTTCGTCGATTTCATGAGCGAAGAACAGGTCAGCTGGTAGGCCATCGCCTCCTGCTTTGGTAGAATTTTGGGACTTCATTCTGACCCCTGTACATCTACATTTTTTCACACTCCCGCTTTTCAATTTCTCCCTTTTTCCTGCGGAAAAGACGTTTCTCCTCTCTTCTTCTCTACCTATACCTCTCTCGTGCGCTACGCGTTGCTACTGATTGTAGAGTAGCCCAATATGCCGCATTTTTCTCTTCGGTAGCAGCACGACACTCCTGGTCATACCATGGGTTCCTTGGTGGAGGTCTCTGGAATCCATGTATGGATTTTGCGGCTGTTTGCATGGAGTGGGCAATATTTTGCCATTGTTCTGATATGTTATCGGGACGAGGAGTGCTTTCAGTTAGCAATTGGGCCAGTTGAGTGGAATATGCTGCGGCTATCTATTGTGTTTGCAGCTTAGCGATGTCCAACTTCCGTGTTGTGTCTGTTCGTGCTTTATTTGCAACGTTTAGACGGGTACGTACCTTTGCTGCAACAAGTTAATGGTCCGAATCTGTTTGCTCCTCGGAACGATCGTACATCCAACACGCTTGATGCATGTCTTCCATCTATCACAACGTGATTAATTTGATTTTTTGTTCTTTGATCTGGAGACAGCCAGGTATCCTTATGAATATCGAGATGCTTAAATCTGGTACTGCTAACTACCATATTTTTTGCCGCTGCGAAGTCTATCAGCCTCATTCAATTTTCAGATGTTTCACTGTGGAGACTGAATTTCCCGACTGTTTGGCCAAAGATAATCTCCTTTCTAATTTTGGCTTTAAAATCGCCTAGAACAATTTTAATGTCATGGGCGCTCGTAGAATATAGCATTGGTCTATTCGCCCTAGTCTTCGGTTGGAGCATGAGCGCAGATAAAGCTAATGTTGAAGAATTTTGTTTTTATCCGTATTGTAACAAGTCCTTCATTCACTGGGGTGAAGCTGGAGACCAGATGTTTTAACCTCCGACCAACTACAAAACCGCAACCAAGCTATAATACAGTGTGTTGTTGTTGTGACGTTCTTTCCCAATCCATCGTGTTCCCTGTATGGCAGATCTATCGGCCTTGTACTTTTCAAGTACATCTGCCAGCGTGTAAACTGCACCTTCTTTATATACAGTGCGAACATTACAGGTTCAGATTCGCAGATCATGGTCCTTAAAATGTTTGCGGGGATCGTCAACTTTAGAGGGGTTTGTTTTTCTTTTCTTTCGTTTTTTCATAGTAAGCTGCTTTTTTCTAGGGTAGGATTACTAACCCGATGCCCAGACCCAAGTTTTTTACGTTCTTATGGGTGAACACTCGGCACATGTTAGCTCACTACCTTTAACGGGTGTTAAAGGCAGCTCATAGAATACCTTCAAAAGGCTTTCTTGGGAGAGACTGCCTTCAAAAGATCTTCTTCCCATAGAATAGCTTCTAATTGACTTCTTTCCGCAGAAGACTTTCAAACACTCTTCATCTTCTAGAAGTCCTACAAAAGGTCACATAAAAGACCTTCACAGGGACCTTTATCCATAGCAAACCTTCAGAAGTTCTTCTTCTCATAAAAAAGACCTTCAAAGTGCATCACTAAATTAGATAAATTATTCAAGAGCACAAAACGTATTAGCAGCGCCATCTATTAGACAACTAACATTAGCAAAGACACTCACCAGGGCACCATTATCACCGCTAAGTGTCCCAGTATTCAAACTGCTGGCTGGGTATCAAAGGCGAAATATATATTTTTAGCGGTCTTAAGAACCTTTCGTCGTAATGTCGGCAAAATTTCCTGAGTGTTTCAGTCATCTAAAACTTCTCTACAGTAAATTAAATAAATTATTCAACTGCCAAAACGTATTAGCAGCTCCATCTATTAGACAACTAACATTAGCAAAGACACTCACCAAGGGACCATTATCACCGCTAAGTGTCCCCAGTTGCTTGTACGCTTTAATTAGTGGTGATAAATATAATTTTTAGCGGTCTCAAGAACCTTTCGTCTTAATGTAGGCAAAATTTCCTGAGTGTTTGAGTCATGTAAAACTTATCTACAGTTGGAGTCGTACTAAGTTAGTGATGCCTTTCGGGTTCGACGTCGATGAAAAGGAGGAAGCGCCATCTATCAGAGAGTTCAAAGTATCAAAGACACTCACCATGAAAGATGGTTACAATATTCTTGTTGTATGTCAAGGATAGGCATGAACCACTTAAGGCCTGGGTAGATAAGCCGCTCGGCTTTCTTGCTTAATTCATTTCTGGTAGAAGACTAAAGACCAAGTTCGACCTAATTGAAATGTGGTTCTGACATTTCTTTATTCCTTTACCAGAAATGAATTAAGTAAGAAAACCGAGCGGCTTATGTACCCAGGCCTTTAGAGTCCATTTCCTAAGTGTTTCAGTCTTGTAAAACATCACTACAATTGGAATTCGGATTCGGTGATAGAAAGGAGCTTACATCTGAAATCTTCTTTGCCCGTTCGGAAACGTTACACGTTTTGTATGAAGAGACATCCAAAAGTGCCACCTATCAGAGATCTAATGTTTGATCAAAGACATACCCCAGGGCACCATTACTTTACCAATCATAATTAGTTTTTGTCAATAATAGATGGCGACAATAGATTCAAATGGGATGATGAGTGTTACCGTGTTGTAATATTTCAATGGCAGTCAGCTTTAGGTATAAAACACTTTAACATTGTAGAAGTTTCACATTTACAAATGATATTATACTATGTTCCAGACTCCTTTCGGATTCGACAATAAGGACGTGGTTCCAAAATATTCAGCTAATATGAATCTCGAAGGACTAATTTCCTTGTCATTTCAAAATTATTCGTGAGAAATATTTTTATTTTCTTTTTCGAATTGCATAAAAATTAATGCTTTCTGGATCCCTCCCGACATTATACAGATATAACTATATTTTGGAATGTAATTTAATCAAAGACACTCACCAGGGCACAATTATCACCATTTGCAGTTTCTTTTAGTCTATGAAAGATGGCGCCAATGGATATAAACGGGTTGCAGGGTCTTACCGTGTTGTAATAGGTCGATTCCCAGAGCAAACATCAAAATGTACGACGTTGACAAGAACCTGAGTACTTTAGCCGTGTAAAACTTCTCTACAAGTGATGTCGTACTATGTTCAAGACACATTTCGGATTCGGCGATAAGATGATTTCAAAATATTAAGCTAATATGAATCTAGTTGGACTCATTGATATGAGAGAAGTCTCAGAACCGCCATCTATCAGAGAACTAGCATCATCAAAGATACTTACCACGACACCATTATCATTGTTCACAATTGCTTTTAGTCTATGATATTGTGTTGGGTAATGCCGTGTTGTTATAGTTCGATCGTCTGATCAAATATTAAAATTTCGGCATTGACAAGAACCTCACACCCTTATGAAGACAATATTTCCTGAATACTTTAGGCAAATAAAACTTCTCTACAAATAATGTCGTACTATGGTTGAAGGCCTTTTTTCGTATTCGGCGATATAAAGATGGTCACATAATATTGAACTAAAATTAATCTCGATGGACTCCTTGATATAAGCGAAATCTTCCCTGCCCCTTCAGGGATATTCGACGGCAAAAAGTTTTATTTTCTTTATAGAATTACATAAAAAATTCTGCTTTCTGGAGAAGTTTTCTGGCAGTATAAAGATATAACTATATTTTGGAGTGTCATTTAATCAGAGATACTTGCTAGGGCACCATTCATCGTTGCCCTTAGTCTATGGTAGATGGAGCCAATGGATACCATTAGGTTACGGAAAGTTGAAATAGTTCGATTCCCAGACCAAACATCAAAACTTTCAGCTTTGACAATAACCTCTCAGCTTTAAGTAGACAACATTTCCCAGATAATTCTGCAGCGTAAAACTTCTCTACAAATAATGTCGTACTGTCTTCCAGGCACCTTTCGGATGCGACGAGAAAAATGTGATTTTTATAATATTGAGCTAATATGCATCTGGCTGGACTCATTGATGTGAGAGAAATCTCCCTTGCCCCTTCACGAATGTTGTATACGTTGTATGAAGAGATATAAGAAGCGTCATCTATCAGAGAACTAACAATATCAAAGACACTCACCAGGGCAACATTTTCGCCGCTAACACCTTTCACAGCTGTGGTTAGTCTATAATAGAGGGCGACAATGGATTCAAATGGGTTTTGGGTGTTATCGTTTTGTAATAGTTCGATTTCCATAACAGACATCGAAATTTTCAGTGTTGACAAGAACCACTTAGCTTTATGTAGACCTCATTTCCTCAAAACTTTAGCCATGTAAAACTTCTCTATAAATGATATCATACAAGGTACAAGGCGCCTTTTGGATTCGTTGATAAAACTGGTTATTCCATAATATTGGGTTAAAATGAATTTCTCCTTCGGGGATGTGACACCAGAAGCGCCATCTATCAGAGAACTAAAATTATCAAAGACACCCACCAGGTTGCATTTAGACTATAATAGATGTCGACATAGTTATATCTGTATTTTAGTCTTTTGGGGGTGTCATTTAGTCAATAAACGGTTAATAGAATTCGATTTTTTGCACACATTTTCAAACAAATACCTATTTTTTAAATATCCAAACATATTTGGGCCCAATGGAATTTTCTCACATTGAGTCACATTATTAATAGTATAATAGTTGAACCAAAAGACTTAAGGTGTCCTGAACCTCATGTCTTAGGATATAAAAAGGCCTTCCTTTTTTCCATAGAAAAAAAGGATCCACAGAGGATCTTCAAATTGTGTTTTTTGCCTTCAAAAGGAATTTATTCTATAAGAAAATTCCCAAATGTCTTCTTCCCCACGAAAACCTTTTAATGGCCTGCTTCCATAGAAGTCATTGTAGTGTTCTGCTTTGTTTATTGATGTATTCCTGTGGACACCAGGTCTACCATTTGTTGGAGGTAGCAATGCGGTTGCAGCTCTGGACTTCGAATCAGACCACAGAGCTCTGGAGGTAGTCCTCGACACGGGTGGCTTCAGATAGAGCGAGCCAAATGCCTTTCTTAATTTCGATAAAATTAATTTAGTTCGATTTCAGGGCAAAATAAGGCAGGGACTCTAAGAAATTTGTCTGCCAATGGACAGAAATGTTTCTCTTGAAGAGATAGACTCAACTGTTATTAACTTAGAATCAGTATTTAGAAATGCTATTGACTCCTCATTTCCAAAGCAAAAATTAAAAACATGACCCTAGGTGAGCTTCCCCCAAGGGTTATCGGATTTATTCGAGAACGGAGGCGAATCAGCCAATGATCCCTCGCGAGTTAACACTCTTAAAGCGGATGTAAGGAAACTCGATCACATTTTATTCGCATTTTTGAACATGAACGCTTCCAAAACTTCTTGGAGGGTATAAGAGTAGATAACAGAACCTTCGCAAAGGTCAAAGCAACAGCAGGAGTTTCCTCACGGGACCCAGTTGGTGAGTTAATAGACTCAGAAGGAATACACATCGTTGAAGACACTGCTTGCAGAATGCCTTTGAGTCGGCTGATGGAGCGATTGACCATTGGTGAGTTAATAGACTCAGAAGGAATACACATCGTTGAAGACACTGCTAAATCTGAAGGTCTAGCTGATCAATTGCAGAACGCCTTTGAGTCGGCTGATGGAGCGATTGACCATTCTTTTCACGATTCTGTTTCCAGGGCTGTGGAGGGAATGGATGATCGGTCTTCCTTGGAAACGTTCTCAAGCCCCTTTACGGCTGATGGTTTGGCAATTGATATCGATAGATGGAATCAAGCCGGATTTGTTCTACCCAACTGCGTAAGCGAGGCTCTTGCAAGCAGACGCGCCTAAAAGTCTAGTGGTTTAGACAGGATACCAGACATAGCATTGAAAAAGGCGGGATCTGCATTATTTGGTTTCCTTACTATTTATTCAACCATTCACTGAACCTAGGGTACTTCCCAAAAACCTGGAAGAAAGCAATGGTCGTTCCCATTCTGAAGAAAGGCTCAAAATCTAGTGATTGTGGTAGCTATCATCCCATTTCCATGCTTTCAGCTTTTAGGAAGCTCTACGAGTCTTTCATACTCAAACGCCTTAAAAAAATTGCTGAAGACAAACGAATCCTAAAGGATTGCCAGTTTGGTTTCCGACCGGGTCACTTACGGTGTTTTCCTCTTTTGTGGTCAAGGGATTTGATCGGAAATTTGGGACTATAGTTGTTGGGCTTGACTTCGCCAAGGCCTTTGACTCAGTGTGGCATGACGGGATCTTATCTAAGCTGAAGCAGACTTGCAAATTAGTGGCTAGCTTTCTCAAGGGCAGAAGCTTTTAAGTTAAGGTAGGAGACTGACTCTCCACTGAAAGACCTGTTCGAGCTGGAGTTCCCCAGGGCTCTCTTCTGGGCCTCATACTTTACAATAGTTTTGTGAGTGACATACCTAAACCTCCCAAAAGAGGACTGCTACTCATGTATGCTGACGATGTGATACTGGTCTATGTCTGGCCCAAGAGCAAAGACAGTGGCTTCTCGCCTCAACGTTTGGCTTGAGGGCTTACATAGATCTTTTTCTAGGTGGGGCCTCAAGCTGAACGTGGACAAATGTTCAGCTATCGTGTTTAGAGGCAAACCGAAGATCGTTTTTCCGAATATTAGGTCTTTCTACCCGATTCTAAAAGTTGGTGGTGAGGTTATCCAACTCAAAGATAAAATCAAGTACTTAGGGGTAGTTTTCTGCGAAAAATTTGAGTTTATAAGACACGTAGATTTTATCCTTGAAAGAGCCAAACGAGTTTATGTTGCCTATCAAGATGTACTTCGGCATAATGGTGGGCTTTCTAATGCAATAAAACTCTTGATCTACAAACAGGTGATCAGACCCATTGTCTTCTATGCTTTTCCAGTCTGGTTCCGTATCTCTTCCTGACAAATGGAAAGAATTAGAAGATGGGAAGGATTGATACTGAACTACTGCTTGGGTCTAAAACCAACAGTTCAACGGAATGGATCGTATAAAAGTCCGTCATGTAGGGCAACGTATGGTGCGAATATTGAACGAATCGAAAAGTTTCTTATGAGAGGAGCTTTGAATTTTGTGGACAGAGCACAAAACCTTGAGAATGATCTGGTTGAAGATTCCTTATATTGTCCGTATGACGCAGAGGCTCTACGTACCAAAAAACATCTCCCACTTCCAAGTCATTACTTAATTTTTAAAATATCTTCTAGGGTGATCCTTCATTCCAAGAATTTTCTTTAGCCATATCTGAGCTCTGCAATCGTCTCTTTAATTAGCTGCCGTAACATCCACCACCACTGTAAGTTATTTTAAATAAACCAAGGCCCTAAAAACACCTGGCATGTGTAATGTCCTGCCTGCTAACAGGATGCACATATGTTTATTTAAATTAGATAGCATACTGTTAGGCGGAATAACAATAATATGGTGTTACACAGAGATAAGTACCTCAATTAAAACAAACAAATTATGTAAGAGGTGAACTATTTTGTGGTGAACTGTTAACGATTTTGAAATTAAAACATGAATTAAATGGCTAAAATGGTTTCATTAAATACATTTTATTTAATTTAAAACATATTACTCATCACCAAAAAAATATATATACATATATATATATATATATATATATATATATATATATATATATATTGTACTCGTATTCCATTAATAAATTATTTTACTTCATTCTATACGCCTTTATTTAGATTGTCTGACCTTCTGCTTCATTTCCATTTCATCTTCTTACCTTTGAAATACTATTTGTTAATAGTTTTGTTTGGACATATTTGTATAGCTAATTGAATGTATCTTTGTGAGGAACAAAAAGCCTACATTTAGGCTGAAAAAAATTAAAAAGAGTATTTTAGGCGCACATTTATTAAAGAATAATGAAACAGTTCTTCGGTGTTGTGCTCCACGTTGGTGTGCCAATTAAGCAGTTCTTCGTCTAAGGTTATACCCAATGTCCAGTAAAACGAAGATTACTGATGTTTTAAAAACGATTTATTAAAACTTTGTACTTTGGTTGGTATCTTCCACTTGGTTTCTCAACTAGTGCAATGTCCGAAACTTATTAAAAGCTGGTTGACTAGTCGGTTTCTCAAAGGTTGATCTCAAAGTGATTTTATTAATTTTTATTCTATTTAGGTACTCGGTTTGAGAAGCGCAAAAGTCGTCTAGACTTACATAGATGTGTATTTTAGTAGCAAATACAATGTTGTAATGAAATAGTATGATAATAGAAATATGTACAGCGTTGCATAGAAACCGTTAAAATTTGAAAACATAGAAAATATAAACAGAGTTGTATGGAATATGTACAAACTTACATACTAAACATTGAATTCAAATGAGAAGATAAACTAAATAAGATAATTCATAAAATATAAATAATGGTTTGCTTCAGTCTCCCCCTCTGATGCTGAAATCGTCCCGATGATGCATCAGGAATAATGGGCTGTTGATTTAATCTACGGTAACGACAGTATTGTGGGTTGTTGTTTGCAGATGGCGTCGAAGTAGTACTGTTGGATGTCCACATAATATAGCAAACTTCCTTCGAAACCTCCCCCTGGAGTAAAACTGCATCGTAAATTGTGGTTGTTGAATCGACTATGGCAGAGTGCATCTGGATTATGGGTTCTTGAATATGCTAAGATTTTAGTGACGTAACAATAACGGTGTAGATGGCGTTGTTGGATGTCCAACCAATAGTCATCTGGCGTAAAATTGCATCAAGATTTGTGGATTTCCAAACTGTTGTTGTGCGTCGGTTAACCGTTGTGTGTTGTTGATGTTTTGTGTGTGATTGTTGTAATACATCACCACAATGTAGTTGTTGTTGTTCATCCCTCATTTTCTTAAAGATGAATGTGGCTGTGTGTTTTTGCTGTTTTTGCTCGTACATGTGCGTGAGGAGTTGACGTTCTTTTTTACGCCAATCCACCAATTGCTGCGTAATCTGTATGATTGTCGATGGATTCTGATCGCCTAGTACAAAACGTCCCTGGATTGCCATTGTAACGCGTTGTCTGGATGGATTTTGAAATGCGCCAACTGACAGTCACCAGATAAGTACGCGTCGCAATAAATTTTGTTGTTGTGTCCTCGGCTGCTGCTCACATTTTATGGTATGGAGTGGTCGTGTTACATGGCCACGAGTTGGGCGACAATGAAACAGTTCTTTGGTGTTGTGCCTCACGTTGGTGCGCCAATCAAGCAGTTCTTTGGTGTCGTGCTCCACGTTGGTGCGCCAATTAAGCAGTTCTTCGCCTAAGGTTATACCCAATGTCCATTAAAACGAAGATTATTGCTGTTTAAATGATGTTTTATTTAACTTTGTACTTTGGTTGGTATCTTCCACTTGGTTTCTCAACTAGTGCAATGTCCGAAACTTATTAAAAGCTGGTTGACTAGTTGGTTTCTCAAAGGTTGATCTCAAAGTGATTTTATTAATTTTTATTCTATTTAGGTACTCGGTTTGAGAAGCGCAAAAGTCGTCTAGACTTACATAGATGTGTATTTTAGTAGCAAATACAATGTTGTAATGAAATAGTATGATAATAGAAATATGTACAGCGTTGCATAGAAACCGTTAAAATTTGAAAACATAGAAAATATAAACAGAGTTGTATGGAATATGTACAAACTTACATACTAAACATTGAATTCAAATGAGAAGATAAACTAAATAAGATAATTCATAAAATATAAATAATGGTTTGCTTCAATAATAATTTTAATGCTTTCCTTTTAATATTTCAAGGATTTTGCATAGAAGAATTATTGATTTTAAATTATTTTCTAATGAGGCCAAGTTCCTGAGATAATCGTTCCGCCCAACAACAACTGAGCAAGGATAGATCTCTTCTCATTTTACACGGTAATCGATTTGCATTTTGCAAATTGCCTATGTGTCTATTTTAAGGTTGCTGCAAAATGAAATGAAAATCATTACCAAGTTGGTTCCGTTTTTTTTTTGCTCAAGAATAAACATTTCAGTTCACATTACATCACTTTAAAGGATTGTCTGTCGGTTGCACTTAAATGCCATACAAAGGCCACAAATTGTCATAAATAGACTGACAAACGCACCGAACATTTGTCACGTCATTTGTATGGCATTCTTGCAGGTGGAGATTAAACGACAAGTACATCTGTGTAACAACAACTGGTGAAGAATGTCAAAGCACTGGCGGCACACCTTAATGAACCTTCGTATGAGCAGCATTTCGGTGACACTCGCCTTCAAATTGGTAAATCTCAGCATGCCTTGAAATGATGAATTTGGAAGGAAAAACGAAACAGAAACAGACAAATAAATAAAAACGCGTATATTTCTTCCATAATCACTTCTTGGACCGCATAGATACAAGGTTTTGGTGATGTGTGGGATAGACAAAACATATATTTGGGGAGGCGAAATCCCCTTAAATTATTTTTTATTTGCCAGGGCAGGAAACGGATGTGTGTATGAGCATGAGGAATCTGCACTTTTAAAAGTGTCTGCCTGTATGTAAGTAATATTTAACCGCCATCACAATAAATTTTTTTCCATTGTGGCCTCCATCAAGCATGCTGAGCGGTTTTGTCTCTCCTCCATTGTGTTATTAGTAAATAGAAATCTCCTCCGATGACACACTGATATTACTGAACGTGCTCAAGTTGTAGTTTTTAAAACTCTTTACACCGGTTTGCAGTGTTTTTTGTTTTCGTTTTTCTTGTTTTTACTCAACTCCTGCTCTATTCCTATGACACTCATCATTACCATCGCCATGCCACATTAAAAGCAATGAAGTGAGCACGAAAGGTGGACAGGAAAGACAACCGAGAAATTTTACTCATGGAAGTTTAATTGGGACCACAAATTGCTTGGAAATTGACTTCTATAGACCCTTTCTGAAAGAATGCGGCCGTCGTTAGACCCGCTCTTAAAGAAAGCGGGCTTCTATAGACCCCTTCTGAAAGAATGTGGAATTGTTTAGACCCTTTCTGAAAGACGTCGGGCTTGTATAGAAACTTTTTGAAAGAAAGCGGGCTTCTTTAGACCCTCTCTTAAAGAAAGCGGGCTTCTATAGACCCCTTCTGAAAGAATGTGGCCTTCTTTAGATTCTTTCTGAAAGAAAGCAGGCTTCTATAGAAACTTTCTGAAAGCAGCCCGGCTTCTAAGACCTTTAAAAAGGTCATCTATCGAACCTTTCTGAAAGAAAGCTGACTTCTATAGACCCTTTTTAAAAGAAAGCGGGCTTCTACAGTCCCTTAATGAAAGAAAGCGGACTTCTCTAGTCCCTTTCTTCTAGAAAGCGGGCTTCTATAGACCCTTTCTGAGAGAAAGCTGGCTTCTATAGTCCCTTACTGAAAGAAAGCGGACTTCTCTAGTCCCTTTCTTCAAGAAAGCGGGCTTCTATCGACACTTTCTGAGAGAAATCTGGCTTCTATAGACCTTTTCTGAAAGAAAGCGGGCTTCTATAGTCCCTTTTTAGAAGAAAGTGGGCTTACTGAAAGAAAGATGACTTCTCTAGTCCCTTTCTTCAAGAAAGCGGGCTTCTATAGTCCCTTACTGAAAGAAAGCGGACTTCTATAGTCGCTTTTTTCAAGACCCCTTCTTAAAGAAAGCGAGCTTCTATAGACCCTTTCTGAGAGAAAGCTGGTATCTATAGACCCTGTCTTCAAGAAAGCGGGCGTCTATAGTCCTTTTCTGAAAAAGCGAGCTTCTATACCCCCTCCCTTAAAGGAAAACTTCTTTAGTCCCTTTCTGATAGAAAGGGTGCTTCTATAGTCCCTTTCTGACAGAAAGGGTACTTCTATAGTCCCTTTCTGACAGAAAGGGTGCTTCTTTAGTCCCTTTCTGCTAGAAAGGGTACTTCTTTAGTCCCTTTTTGATAGAAAGGGTGCTTCAATAGTCCCTTTCTGATAGAAAGGGTGTTTCTATAGTCCCTTTCTGATAGAAAGGGTACTTCTTTAGTCCCTGATAGTCCCTTTCTGACAGAAGGGTGCTCTGATAGTCCTTTTCTGGAAGAAAGCGTGCTTCTATAGTCCATTTCTGACTGAAAGCGTGCTTCTATAGTCCCTTTCTGACTGAAAGCGTGCTTCTATAGTCCCTTTCTGACTGAAAGCGTGCTTCTATAGTCCCTTTCTGACAGAAAGGATGCTTCTATAGTCCCTTTCTGACAGAAAGGGTGCTTCTATAGTCCCTTTCTGACTGAAAGCCTGCTTCTATAGTCCCTTTCTGTCTGTAAGCGTGCTTCTGTAGTCCCTTTCTGATAGAAAGGGTGCTTCTGTAGTCCCTTTCTGATAGAAAGGGTGCTTCTATAGTCCGTTTTTGACTGAAAGCGTGCTTCTATAGTCCCTTTCTTACTGTAAGCTTGCTTCTATAGTCCCTTTCTGACTGTAAGCGTGCTTCTATAATCCCTTTCTGACTGAAAGGGTGCTTCTATATTCCCTTTCTGACTGAAAGGGTGCTTCTATAGTCCCTTTCTGATAGAAAGGGTGCTTCTATAGTCCCTTTTTGACTGAAAGCGTGCTTCTATAGTCCCTTTCTGACTGAAAGCGTGCTTCTATAGTCCCTTTCTGACTGAAAGCGTGCTTCTATAGTCCCTTTCTGACTGAAAGCGTGCTTCTATAGTCCCTTTCTGATAGAAAGGGTGCTTCTATAGTCCCTTTCTGACTGAAAGCGTGCTTCTATAGTCCTTTCTGACTGAAAGCGTGCTTCTATAGTCCCTTTCTGATAGAAAGGGTGCTTCTATAGTCCCTTTCTGACTGAAAGCGTGCTTCTATAGTCCCTTTCTGATAGAAAGGCGCTTCTGTAGTCCGTTTTTGACTGAAAGCGTGCTTCTATAGTCCCTTTCTGACTTTAAGCGTGCTTCTATAGTCCCTTTCTGATAGAAAGGGTGCTTCTATAGTCCCTTTTTGACTGAAAGCGTGCTTCTATAGTCCCTTTCTGAATGAAAGCGTGCCTTTATAGTCCCTTTCTGACTGAAAGCGTGCTTCTATAGTCCCTTTCTGACTGAAAGAGTGCTTCTATAGTGCCTTTCTGAAGGAAAGGGTGCTTCTATAGTCCCTTTCTGAAGGAAAGGGTGCTTCTATAGTCCCTTTCTGACAGAAAGGGTGCTTCTATAGTCCCTTTCTGACAGAAAGGGTGCTTCTATAGTCCCTTTCTGACAGAAAGGTTGCTTCTATAGTCCCTTGCTGATAGAAAGGGTGCTTCTATAGTCCCTTTATGACTGTAAGCGTGCTTCTATATTCCCTTTCTGATAGAAAGGGTGCTTCTATAGTCCCTTTTTGACTGAAAGCGTGCTTCTATAGTCCATTTCTGACTGAAAGCGTGCTTCTATAGTCCCTTTCTGACTGAAAGCGTGCTTCTATAGTCCCTTTCTGACTGAAAGCGTGCTTCTATAGTCCCTTTCTGACAGAAAGGATGCTTCTATAGTCCCTTTCTGACTGAAAGCCTGCTTCTATAGTCCCTTTCTGTCTGTAAGCGTGCTTCTGTAGTCCCTTTCTGATAGAAAGGGTGCTTCTGTAGTCCCTTTCTGATAGAAAGGGTGCTTCTATAGTCCGTTTTTGACTGAAAGCGTGCTTCTATAGTCCCTTTCTTACTGTAAGCGTGCTTCTATAGTCCCTTTCTGACTGTAAGCGTGCTTCTATAATCCCTTTCTGACTGAAAGGGTGCTTCTATATTCCCTTTCTGACTGAAAGGGTGCTTCTATAGTCCCTTTCTGATAGAAAGGGTGCTTCTATAGTCCCTTTTTGACTGAAAGCGTGCTTCTATAGCCCCTTTCTGACTGAAAGCGTGCTTCTATAGTCCCTTTCTGACTGAAAGCGTGCTTCTATAGTCCCTTTCTGACTGAAAGCGTGCTTCTATAGTCCCTTTCTGATAGAAAGGGTGCTTCTATAGTCCCTTTCTGACTGAAAGCGTGCTTCTATAGTCCCTTTCTGACTGAAAGCGTGCTTCTATAGTCCCTTTCTGATAGAAAGGGTGCTTCTATAGTCCCTTTCTGACTGAAAGCGTGCTTCTATAGTCCCTTTCTGATAGAAAGGCGCTTCTGTAGTCCCTTTCTGATAGAAAGGGTGCTTCTATAGTCCGTTTTTGACTGAAAGCGTGCTTCTATAGTCCCTTTCTGACTTTAAGCGTGCTTCTATAGTCCCTTTCTGATAGAAAGGGTGCTTCTATAGTCCCTTTTTGACTGAAAGCGTGCTTCTATAGTCCCTTTCTGAATGAAAGCGTGCCTTTATAGTCCCTTTCTGACTGAAAGCGTGCTTCTATAGTCCCTTTCTGACTGAAAGAGTGCTTCTATAGTGCCTTTCTGAAGGAAAGGGTGCTTCTATAGTCCCTTTCTGAAGGAAAGGGTGCTTCTATAGTCCCTTTCTGAAGGAAAGGGTGCTTCTATAGTCCCTTTCTGAAGGAAAGGGTGCTTCTATAGTCCCTTTCTGAAGGAAAGGGTGCTTCTATAGTCCCTTTCTGAAGGAAAGGGTGCTTCTATAGTCCCTTTCTGAAGGAAAGGGTGCTTCTATAGTCCCTTTCTGAAGGAAAGGGTGCTTCTATAGTCCCTTTCTGAAGGAAAGGGTGCTTCTATAGTCCCTTTCTGAAGGAAAGGGTGCTTCTATAGTCCCTTTCTGAAGGAAAGGGTGCTTCTATAGTCCCTTTCTGAAGGAAAGGGTGCTTCTATAGTCCCTTTCTGAAGGAAAGGGTGCTTCTATAGTCCCTTTCTGAAGGAAAGGGTGTTTCTATAGTCCCTTTCTGAAGGAAAGGGTGCTTCTATAGTCCCTTTCTGAAGGAAAGGGTGCTTCTATAGTCCCTTTCTGAAGGAAAGGGTGCTTCTATAGTCCCTTTCTGAAGGAAAGGGTGCTTCTATAGTCCCTTTCTGAAGGAAAGGGTGCTTCTATAGTCCCTTTCTGAAGGAAAGGGTGCTTCTATAGTCCCTTTCTGAAGGAAAGGGTGCTTCTATAGTCCCTTTCTGAAGGAAAGGGTGCTTCTATAGTCCTTTCTGCTATTCATAAGATTGTGAAGGGATTTTGCCCCTAAATTTAAGAAAATCCTACATCATATCCCTGCCAAGGGAAGTGCAATTAATTTGTCATCTTATTGTTTTCTTTTGTTTCTCCTTCATGAGTGTTTAGTAAATATTGGTGGTATAAAACCCCCATCTTACGAAGACCCATATTTGGTATGCAACCCAAGACAATATTTAATTATTTCTTTTGCTTGTTGTTGGTTTTGTAAAGGGCGTATAACACGTTTCCAATAAATTCCAATTACAATACATTGATGGAACAAAATTTAAGAGCTAGAGATTGTCATCATCATCATCGGATTGGGAATGTGAAGACAGTGAGAGAAGAGTGAGCGATAATAGTTTATTATTGAAAAAATTATAAAAAGGTAATATGAGGTCACCAGGTGAATATATTTAGTAAAAAAGTAAAATAGAAAATCAGCTGTTCCTTTGCAGTAGCCTTAAAAATATTTTTAAAAATCCACAAGCCTTTGTTGGTGTCCCAAAAATACTTTTAAAAATCCACGAGCCTTTGTTGGTGGCCCAAAAATATTTTTAAAAATCCACGAGCCTTAGTTGGTGTCCCAAAAATATTTTTAAAAATCCACGAGCCTTTGTTGGTGGCCCAAAAATATTTTTAAAAATCCACGAGCCTTTGTTGGTGGCCTAAAAATATTTTTAAAAATCCACGAGCCTTTGTTGTGGGCCTAAAAATATTTTTAAAAATCCAAGAGCCTTTGTTTTGGGCCTAAAAATATTTTTAAAAATCGACGAGCCTTTGTTGGTGGCCTAAAAATATTTTTAAAAATCCACGAGCCTTTGTTGGTGGCCTAAAAATATTTTTAAAAATCCACGAGCCTTTGTTGGTGGCCTAAAAATATTTTTAAAAATCCAGGAGCCTTTGTTGTGGGCCTAAAAATTTTTTTAAAAATCCACGAGCCTTTGTTGGGGGTCTAAAAATATTTTTAAAAATCCACAAGCCTTTGTTGTGGGCCTAAAAATATTTTTAAAAATCCACGAGCCTTTGTTGTTGGCCTAAAAATATTTTTAAAAATCCACGAGCCTTTGTTGTTGGCCTAAAAATATTTTTAAAAATCCACGAGCCTTTATAGGAGACCCAACAAAATTTTTAAAAATCCACGAGTCTTTATAGGAGACCCAACAAAATTTTTAAAAATCCACGAGTCTTTATAGGAGACCCAACAAAATTTTTAAAAATCCACGAGTCTTTATAGGAGCCCCAAAAATATTTTTAAAAATCCACGAGTCTTTATAGGAGACCCAACAAAATTTTTAAAAATCCACGAGTCTTTATAGAAACCCCAAAAATATTTTTAAAAATCCACGAGCCTTTGTTGGGGGCCTAAAAATATTTTTTAAAATCCACGAGCCTTTGTTGGGGGCCTAAAAATATTTTTAAAAATCCACGAGCCTTTGTTTGGGGCCTAAAAATATTTTTAAAAATCCCCGAGCCTTTGTTGGGGGCCTAAAAATATTTTTAAAAATCCACGAGCCTTTGTTGGGGGCCTAAAATATTTTTAAAAATCCAAGAGCATTTGTTTGTGGCCCAAAAATATTTTTAAAAATCCACGAGCCTTTGTTGGTGGCCAAAAAATATTTTTAAAAATCCACGATCCTTTGTTGGGGGCCTAAAAATATTTTTAAAAATCCACGAGCCTTTGTTTGGGGCCTAAAAATATTTTTAAAAATCCCCGAGCCTTTGTTGGGGGCCTAAAAATATTTTTAAAAATCCACGAGCCTTTGTTGGGGGCCTAAAAATATTTTTAAAAATCCACGAGCCTTTGTTGGGGGCCTAAAAATATTTTTAAAAATCCACGAGCCTTTGTTGGGGGCCTAAAAATATTTTTAAAAATCCGCGAGCCTTTGTTGGGGGCCTAAAAATATTTTTAAAAATCCACGAGCCTTTGTTGGGGGCCTAAAAATATTTTTAAAAATCCACGAGCCTTTGTTGGGGGCTAAAAATATTTTTAAAAATCCGCGAGCCTTTGTTGGGGGCCTAAAAATATTTTAAAAATCCACGAGCCTTTGTTGGGGGCCTAAAAATATTTTTAAAAATCCGCGAGCCTTTGTTGGGGGCCTAAAAATATTTTTAAAAATCCACGAGCCTTTGCTGGTGGCCAAAAAATATTTTTAAAAATCCACGAGCCTTTGTTGGGGGCCTAAAAATATTTTTAAAAATCCACGAGCCTTTGTTTTGGGCCTAAAAATATTTTTAAAAATCCCCGAGCCTTTGTTGGGGGCCTAAAAATATTTTTAAAAATCCACGATCCTTTGTTGGGGGCCTAAAAATATTTTTAAAAATCCACGAGCCTTTGTTTGGGGCCTAAAAATATTTTTAAAAATCCCCGAGCCTTTGTTGGGGGCCTAAAAATATTTTTAAAAATCCACGAGCCTTTGTTGGGTGCCTAAAAATATTTTTAAAAATCCACGAGCCTTTGTTGGGGGCCTAGAAATATTTTTAAAAATCCACGAGCCTTTGTTGGGGGCCTAAAAATATTTTTAAAAATCCGCGAGCCTTTGTTGGGGGCCTAAAAATATTTTTAAAAATCCACGTGCCTTTGTTGGGGGCCTAAAAATATTTTTAAAAATCCACGAGCCTTTATAGGAGACCCAACAAAATTTTTAAAAATCCACGAGTCTTTATAGGAGACCCAACAAAATTTTTAAAAATCCACGAGTCTTTATAGGAGCCCCAAAAATATTTTTAAAAATCCACGAGTCTTTATAGGAGACCCAACAAAATTTTTAAAAATCCACGAGTCTTTATAGAAACCCCAAAAATATTTTTAAAAATCCACGAGCCTTTGTTGGGGGCCTAAAAATATTTTTTAAAATCCACGAGCCTTTGTTGGGGGCCTAAAATATTTTTAAAAATCCACGAGCATTTGTTTGTGGCCCAAAAATATTTTTAAAAATCCACGAGCCTTTGTTGGTGGCCAAAAAATATTTTTAAAAATCCACGAGCCTTTGTTGGTGGCCAAAAAATATTTTTAAAAATCCACGAGCCTTTGTTGGTGGCCTAAAAATATTTTTAAAAATCCACGAGCCTTTGTTGGTGTCCTAAAAATATTTTTAAAAATCCACGAGCCTTTGTTGGTGTCCTAAAAATATTTTTAAAAATCCACCAGCCTTTGTTGGTGTCCTAAAAATATTTTTAAAAATCCACGAGCCTTTGTTGGTGTCCTAAAAATATTTTTAAAAATCCACCAGCCTTTGTTGGTGTCCTAAAATTATTTTTAACAAGTGAGCAAAGGCTATAGTCGGGACGGGGCCGACCATGTGATACCCTACACCACTACCCCTGTGCATAAGCTTTTCACTGGTAAACATTTCTTTTAGGGAATATAATCCGACTACCACCAAAAATAATATGTCTCTTTCTTTCTGGGACCCCCATAAGCAACTAAACTTTCGTGACCGTCCGATCAAAATTACGACCTGCAGCTTGATTGCAAAAAATAGAAGAATTGGATGCATTACCGACTATTGTGGTATCTCCCTTGTTTGACCACCTTCGCCAACCTGCTTTACACCAATGTAAAGGTAATATTTTCTTCTTCCATTGACAGGTTTTGCCGCTGGAATACCCCTTCTAGAAGCCAATATATTCACAAAGAATAAAACTTTGAATTTGTCTCCAAATGAGTTTTTCCCCATTCCGACCCCTAAATATTATCCGACTATCACCAAAATCAATAGGCTTCTTCCTCTGTGGGACCCGTATCAACTCACAAAAAATTCGTGACGATCCGATCAAAATTGCGACCTGTAGCGTGATTACAAACAAATCGGAAAATGGGATGCATTACCGACTATTGCGATATCTCTGTTGTTTGAGCAGCTACGACAACTTACTTTACATCGTTGTAAAGGTGATATTTTCTACTTTCCTTGCCAGGTTTTACTTTTGATATACCTCTTAAAGAAACAGAGATATTGGCTTTGAAATAAAACGTAGACCTTTTCTCCAAATAAGTTTTTGCCCATTCCGAACCCTAAATATTATCCGACCATCATTAAAATCAGTAAGCTTCTTCCTCTGTGGCACCCCCATTAACCCCTAAAATTTCGTGACGATCCGATCAAAATTGCAACCTGTGGCGTGATTACAAAATAATCGGAAAATGGGATGCATTATCGACTATTGCCATATCTCTGCTATTTGACCACCTACGACAACCTAATTTACATCGCTGGAAGGGTGATATTTTCTACTTTCCTTGCCAGTTTTGGTTTTGATATACCTCTTAAAGAAACAGAGATATTGGCTTTGAAATAAAACGTTGACCTTTCTCCAAATAAGTGTTTGCCCATTCCGACCCCTGAATATTATCCGACCATCACCAAAATCAATAGGCGTCTTCACCTGTGAGACCCCCATTAACCCCCAAAATTTCGTGACGATCCGATCAAAATTGCGACCTGTAGCGTGATTACAAAAAAATCGGAAAATGGGATACATTATCGACTATTGCCATATCTCTGCTATTTGACCACCTACGACAACCTACTTTACATCGTTGTAAAGGTGATATTTTCTACTTTCCTGGCCAGGTTTTGCTTTTGATATACCTCTTAAAGAAACAGAGATATTAGCTTTGAAATAAAATGTTGACTTTTCTTCAAATAAGTGTTTGCCCATTCCGACCCCTAAATATTATCCGACCATCACCAAAATCAATAGGCTTCTTCACCTGTGAGACCCCCATTAACCCTCAAATTTTCGTGACGATCCGATCAAAATTGCGACCTGTAGCGTGATTTCCAAAAAATAGAAAAATGGGATGCATTACCGACTATTGCGATATCTCCGTTATTTGGTTACCTACGCCGACCTAGTTTGCATCATTGTAAAGACGGTAGGTTTTACTTTCATAGTCAGGCTTTGCTTTTGGAAAATTTTCAACCAAAGCTGCGATATTCGTCAATATAATTAAAATCGCAAAAATTAAAATTGGGGTTTTATTTTCTACAATTGTGATATCTGCGTTGTTTGATCACCTACGAGCACCTACTTTACATCATTAGAAAGGCGATATTTTCTGCTTTCATTGTCAGGTTTTGCTTTTGGTATACCCCATATGGAAGCTGAGATATTCGCTTTGGAAAAAAACGTTGTCTTTTTATCCACCTAAGTTTTTTGCCCTTTCCGACCCCTAAATATTATCCGACCATCACCAAAATCAATAGGCTTCTTCCCCTCCGGGATCCCCATCAACATCCAAAATTTCGTGACGATCCGATCAAAATTGCGACCTGTAGCGTGATTACAAGGTTTAGATGGACAGACGGACAGACGGACAGACGGACAGACGGACGGACGGACGGACTGACGGACGGACACACATAGCCAGATCGACTCAGCTCGTCGAGACATTCATTTTGGTATATATAAGTATGGGTCTACGGCCATTATTTCGATGCGTTACAAACTTTTTGGCCAAAACCAACTTATAATACCCTCCCCACATAGTGGTGTAGGGTATAAAAATCCACCAGCCTTTGTTGGTGTCCTAAAAATATTTTTAAAAATCCACCAGCCTTTGTTGGCGGCCTAAAAATATTTTTAAAAATCCACGAGCCTTTGTTGTGCGCCTAAACATATTTTTAAAAATCCACGAGCCTTTGTTTGTGGCCTAAAAATATTTTTAAAAATCCACGAGCCTTTGTTGGGGGCCTAAAAATATTTTTAAAAATCCACGAGCCTTTGTTGGTGGCCTAAAAATATTTTTAAAAATCCACGAGCCTTTGTTGGTGGCCTAAAAATATTTTTAAAAATCCACGAGCCTTTGTTGGTGGCCTAAAAATATTTTTAAAAATCCACGAGCCTTTGTTGGTGGCCTAAAAATATTTTTAAAAATCCACGAGCCTTTGTTGGTGGCCTAAAAATATTTTTAAAAATCCACGAGCCTTTGTTGGTGGCCTAAAAATATTTTTAAAAATCCACGAGCCTTTGTTGGTGGCCTAAAAATATTTTTAAAAATCCACGAGCCTTTGTTGGTGGCCTTAAAAATATTTTTAAAATCCACCAGCCTTTGTTGGTGGCCTAAAAATATTTTTAAAAATCCACGAGCCTTTGTTGGTGGCCTAAAAATATTTTTAAAAATCCACGAGCCTTTGTTGGTGGCCTAAAAATATTTTTAAAAATCCACGAGCCTTTGTTGGTGGCCTTAAAAATATTTTTAAAAATCCACCAGCCTTTGTTGGTGGCCTAAAAATATTTTTAAAAATCCAGGAGCCTTTGTTGGTGGCCTTAAAATATTTTTAAAAATCCACGAGCCTTTGTTGGTGGCCTAAAAATATTTTTAAAAATCCACGAGCCTTTGTTGGTGGCCTTAAAAATATTTTTAAAAATCCACGAGCCTTTGTTGGTGGCCTAAAAATATTTTTAAAAATCCACGAGCCTTTGTTGGTGGCCTTAAAAATATTTTTAAAAATCCACCAGCCTTTGTTGGTGGCCTAAAAATATTTTTAAAAATCCACCAGCCTTTGTTGGTGGCCTAAAAATATTTTTAAAAATCCACGAGCCTTTGTTGGTGGCCTAAAAATATTTTTAACAAGTGAGCAAAGGCTATAGTCGGGACGGGGCCGACCATGTGATACCCTACACCACTACCCCTGTGCATAAGCTTTTCACTGGTAAACATTTCTTTTAGGGAATATAATCCGACTACCACCAAAAATAATATGTCTCTTTCTTTCTGGGACCCCCATAAGCAACTAAACTTTCGTGACCGTCCGATCAAAATTACGACCTGCAGCTTGATTGCAAAAAATAGAAGAATTGGATGCATTACCGACTATTGTGGTATCTCCCTTGTTTGACCACCTTCGCCAACCTGCTTTACACCAATGTAAAGGTAATATTTTCTTCTTCCATTGACAGGTTTTGCCGCTGGAATACCCCTTCTAGAAGCCAATATATTCACAAAGAATAAAACTTTGAATTTGTCTCCAAATGAGTTTTTCCCCATTCCGACCCCTAAATATTATCCGACTATCACCAAAATCAATAGGCTTCTTCCTCTGTGGGACCCGTATCAACTCACAAAAAATTCGTGACGATCCGATCAAAATTGCGACCTGTAGCGTGATTACAAACAAATCGGAAAATGGGATGCATTACCGACTATTGCGATATCTCTGTTGTTTGAGCAGCTACGACAACTTACTTTACATCGTTGTAAAGGTGATATTTTCTACTTTCCTTGCCAGGTTTTACTTTTGATATACCTCTTAAAGAAACAGAGATATTGGCTTTGAAATAAAACGTAGACCTTTTCTCCAAATAAGTTTTTGCCCATTCCGAACCCTAAATATTATCCGACCATCATTAAAATCAGTAAGCTTCTTCCTCTGTGGGACCCCCATTAACCCCTAAAATTTCGTGACGATCCGATCAAAATTGCAACCTGTGGCGTGATTACAAAATAATCGGAAAATGGGATGCATTATCGACTATTGCCATATCTCTGCTATTTGACCACCTACGACAACCTAATTTACATCGCTGGAAGGGTGATATTTTCTACTTTCCTTGCCAGTTTTGGTTTTGATATACCTCTTAAAGAAACAGAGATATTGGCTTTGAAATAAAACGTTGACCTTTCTCCAAATAAGTGTTTGCCCATTCCGACCCCTGAATATTATCCGACCATCACCAAAATCAATAGGCGTCTTCACCTGTGAGACCCCCATTAACCCCCAAAATTTCGTGACGATCCGATCAAAATTGCGACCTGTAGCGTGATTACAAAAAAATCGGAAAATGGGATACATTATCGACTATTGCCATATCTCTGCTATTTGACCACCTACGACAACCTACTTTACATCGTTGTAAAGGTGATATTTTCTACTTTCCTGGCCAGGTTTTGCTTTTGATATACCTCTTAAAGAAACAGAGATATTAGCTTTGAAATAAAATGTTGACTTTTCTTCAAATAAGTGTTTGCCCATTCCGACCCCTAAATATTATCCGACCATCACCAAAATCAATAGGCTTCTTCACCTGTGAGACCCCCATTAACCCTCAAATTTTCGTGACGATCCGATCAAAATTGCGACCTGTAGCGTGATTTCCAAAAAATAGAAAAATGGGATGCATTACCGACTATTGCGATATCTCCGTTATTTGGTTACCTACGCCGACCTAGTTTGCATCATTGTAAAGACGGTAGGTTTTACTTTCATAGTCAGGCTTTGCTTTTGGAAAATTTTCAACCAAAGCTGCGATATTCGTCAATATAATTAAAATCGCAAAAATTAAAATTGGGGTTTTATTTTCTACAATTGTGATATCTGCGTTGTTTGATCACCTACGAGCACCTACTTTACATCATTAGAAAGGCGATATTTTCTGCTTTCATTGTCAGGTTTTGCTTTTGGTATACCCCATATGGAAGCTGAGATATTCGCTTTGGAAAAAAACGTTGTCTTTTTATCCACCTAAGTTTTTTGCCCTTTCCGACCCCTAAATATTATCCGACCATCACCAAAATCAATAGGCTTCTTCCCCTCCGGGATCCCCATCAACATCCAAAATTTCGTGACGATCCGATCAAAATTGCGACCTGTAGCGTGATTACAAGGTTTAGATGGACAGACGGACAGACGGACGGACGGACGGACTGACGGACGGACACACATAGCCAGATCGACTCAGCTCGTCGAGACATTCATTTTGGTATATATAAGTATGGGTCTACGGCCATTATTTCGATGCGTTACAAACTTTTTGGCCAAAACCAACTTATAATACCCTCCCCACATAGTGGTGTAGGGTATAAAAATCCACGAGCCTTTGTTGGTGGCCTAAAAATATTTTTAAAAATCCACGAGCCTTTGTTGGTGGCCTAAAAATATTTTTAAAAATCCACGAGCCTTTGTTGGTGGCCTAAAAATATTTTTAAAAATCCACGAGCCTTTGTTGGTGGCCTTAAAAATATTTTTAAAAATCCACCAGCCTTTGTTGGTGGCCTAAAAATATTTTTAAAAATCCACGAGCCTTTGTTGGTGGCCTAAAAATATTTTTAAAAATCCACGAGCCTTTGTTGGTGGCCTAAAAATATTTTTAAAAATCCACGAGCCTTTGTTGGTGGCCTAAAAATATTTTTAAAAATCCACGAGCCTTTGTTGGTGGCCTAAAAATATTTTTAAAAATCCACGAGCCTTTGTTGGTGGCCTTAAAAATATTTTTAAAAATCCACCAGCCTTTGTTGGTGGCCTAAAAATATTTTTAAAAATCCACGAGCCTTTGTTGGTGGCCTAAAAATATTTTTAAAAATCCACGAGCCTTTGTTGGTGGCCTAAAAATATTTTTAAAAATCCACGAGCCTTTGTTGGTGGCCTTAAAAATATTTTTAAAAATCCACGAGCCTTTGTTGGTGGCCTAAAAATATTTTTAAAAATCCACGAGCCTTTGTTGGTGGCCTAAAAATATTTTTAAACATCCACGAGCCTTTGTTGGTGGCCTTAAAAATATTTTTAAAAATCCACGAGCCTTTGTTGGTGGCCTAAAAATATTTTTAAAAATCCACGAGCCTTTGTTGGTGGCCTTAAAAATATTTTTAAAAATCCACGAGCCTTTGTTGGTGGCCTAAAAATATTTTTAAAAATCCACGAGCCTTTGTTGGTGGCCTTAAAAATATTTTTAAAAATCCACGAGCCTTTGTTGGTGGCCTAAAAATATTTTTAAAAATCCACGAGCCTTTGTTGGTGGCCTAAAAATATTTTTAAACATCCACGAGCCTTTGTTGGTGTCCTTAAAAATATTTTTAAAAATCCACGAGCCTTTGTTGGTGGCCTAAAAATATTTTTAAAAATCCACGAGCCTTTGTTGGTGGCCTAAAAATATTTTTAAAAATCCACGAGCCTTTGTTGGTGGCCTAAAAATATTTTTAAAAATCCACGAGCCTTTGTTGGTGGCCTTAAAAATATTTTTAAAAATCCACGAGCCTTTGTTGGTGGCCTAAAAATATTTTTAAAAATCCACGAGCCTTTGTTGGTGGCCTAAAAATATTTTTAAAAATCCACGAGCCTTTGTTGGTGGCCTAAAAATATTTTTAAAAATCCACGAGCCTTTGTTGGTGGCCTAAAAATATTTTTAAAAATCCACGAGCCATTGTTGGTGGCCTAAAAATATTTTTAAAAATCCACGAGCCTTTGTTGGTGGCCTAAAAATATTTTTAAAAATCCACCAGCCTTTGTTGGTGGCCTAAAAATATTTTTAAAAATCCACGAGCCTTTGTTGGTGGCCTAAAAATATTTTTAAAAATCCACGAGCCTTTGTTGGTGGCCTAAAAATATTTTTAAAAATCCACGAGCCTTTGTTGGTGGCCTTAAAAATATTTTTAAAAATCCACGAGCCTTTGTTGGTGGCCTAAAAATATTTTTAAAAATCCACGAGCCTTTGTTGGTGGCCTAAAAATATTTTTAAACATCCACGAGCCTTTGTTGGTGGCCTTAAAAATATTTTTAAAAATCCACGAGCCTTTGTTGGTGGCCTAAAAATATTTTTAAAAATCCACGAGCCTTTGTTGGTGGCCTTAAAAATATTTTTAAAAATCCACGAGCCTTTGTTGGTGGCCTAAAAATATTTTTAAAAATCCACGAGCCTTTGTTGGTGGCCTTAAAAATATTTTTAAAAATCCACGAGCCTTTGTTGGTGGCCTAAAAATATTTTTAAAAATCCACGAGCCTTTGTTGGTGGCCTAAAAATATTTTTAAACATCCACGAGCCTTTGTTGGTGGCCTTAAAAATATTTTTAAAAATCCACGAGCCTTTGTTGGTGGCCTAAAAATATTTTTAAAAATCCACGAGCCTTTGTTGGTGGCCTAAAAATATTTTTAAAAATCCACGAGCCTTTGTTGGTGGCCTAAAAATATTTTTAAAAATCCACGAGCCTTTGTTGGTGGCCTTAAAAATATTTTTAAAAATCCACGAGCCTTTGTTGGTGGCCTAAAAATATTTTTAAAAATCCACGAGCCTTTGTTGGTGGCCTAAAAATATTTTTAAAAATCCACGAGCCTTTGTTGGTGGCCTAAAAATATTTTTAAAAATCCACGAGCCTTTGTTGGTGGCCTAAAAATATTTTTAAAAATCCACGAGCCATTGTTGGTGGCCTAAAAATATTTTTAAAAATCCACGAGCCTTTGTTGGTGGCCTTAAAAATATTTTTAAAAATCCACGAGCCTTTGTTGGTGGCCTAAAAATATTTTTAAAAATCCACGAGCCTTTGTTGGTGGCCTAAAAATATTTTTAAAAATCCACGAGCCTTAAAAATATTTTTAAAAATCCACGAGCCTTAAAAATATTTTTAAAAATCCACGAGCCTTTGTTGGTGGCCTAAAAATATTTTTAAAAATCCACGAGCCTTAAAAATATTTTTAAAAATCCACGAGCCTTAAAAATATTTTTAAAAATCCACGAGCCTTAAAAATATTTTTAAAAATCCACGAGCCTTTGTTGGTGGCCTAAAAATATTTTTAAAAATCCACGAGCCTTTGTTGGTGGCCTAAAAATATTTTTAAAAATCCACGAGCCTTTGTTGGTGGCCTTAAAAATATTTTTAAAAATCCACGAGCCTTTGTTGGTGGCCTAAAAATATTTTTAAAAATCCACGAGCCTTTGTTGGTGGCCTAAAAATATTTTTAAAAATCCACGAGCCTTTGTTGGTGGCCTTAAAAATATTTTTAAAAATCCACCAGCCTTTGTTGGTGGCCTAAAAATATTTTTAAAAATCCACCAGCCTTTGTTGGTGGCCTAAAAATATTTTTAAAAATCCACGAGCCTTTGTTGGTGGCCTAAAAATATTTTTAAAAATCCACGAGCCTTTGTTGGTGGCCTAAAAATATTTTTAAAAATCCACGAGCCTTTGTTGGTGGCCTAAAAATATTTTTAAAAATCCACGAGCCTTTGTTGGTGGCCTAAAAATATTTTTAAAAATCCACGAGCCTTTGTTGGTGGCCTAAAAATATTTTTAAAAATCCACGAGCCTTTGTTGGTGGCCTTAAAAATATTTTTAAAAATCCACCAGCCTTTGTTGGTGGCCTAAAAATATTTTTAAAAATCCACGAGCCTTTGTTGGTGGCCTAAAAATATTTTTAAAAATCCACGAGCCTTTGTTGGTGGCCTTAAAAATATTTTTAAAAATCCACCAGCCTTTGTTGGTGGCCTAAAAATATTTTTAAAAATCCACGAGCCTTTGTTGGTGGCCTAAAAATATTTTTAAAAATCCACGAGCCTTTGTTGGTGGCCTAAAAATATTTTTAAAAATCCACGAGCCTTTGTTGGTGGCCTAAAAATATTTTTAAAAATCCACGAGCCTTTGTTGGTGGCCTAAAAATATTTTTAAAAATCCACGAGCCTTTGTTGGTGGCCTTAAAAATATTTTTAAAAATCCACCAGCCTTTGTTGGTGGCCTAAAAATATTTTTAAAAATCCACGAGCCTTTGTTGGTAGCCTAAAAATATTTTTAAAAATCCACGAGCCTTTGTTGGTGGCCTAAAAATATTTTTAAAAATCCACGAGCCTTTGTTGGTGGCCTTAAAAATATTTTTAAAAATCCACGAGCCTTTGTTGGTGGCCTAAAAATATTTTTAAAAATCCACGAGCCTTTGTTGGTGGCCTTAAAAATATTTTTAAAAATCCACCAGCCTTTGTTGGTGGCCTAAAAATATTTTTAAAAATCCACGAGCCTTTGTTGGTGGCCTAAAAATATTTTTAAACATCCACGAGCCTTTGTTGGTGGCCTAAAAATATTTTTAAACATCCACGAGCCTTTGTTGGTGGCCTTAAAAATATTTTTAAAAATCCACGAGCCTTTGTTGGTGGCCTAAAAATATTTTTAAAAATCCACGAGCCTTTGGTGGTGGCCTAAAAATATTTTTAAAAATCCACGAGCCTTTGTTGGTGGCCTAAAAATATTTTTAAAAATCCACGAGCCTTTGTTGGTGGCCTTAAAAATATTTTTAAAAATCCACGAGCCTTTGTTGGTGGCCTAAAAATATTTTTAAAAATCCACGAGCCTTTGTTGGTGGCCTAAAAATATTTTTAAAAATCCACGAGCCTTAAAAATATTTTTAAAAATCCACGAGCCTTAAAAATATTTTTAAAAATCCACGAGCCTTAAAAATATTTTTAAAAATCCACGAGCCTTAAAAATATTTTTAAAAATCCACGAGCCTTTGTTGGTGGCCTAAAAATATTTTTAAAAATCCACGAGCCTTAAAAATATTTTTAAAAATCCACGAGCCTTAAAAATATTTTTAAAAATCCACGAGCCTTTGTTGGTGGCCTAAAAATATTTTTAAAAATCCACGAGCCTTAAAAATATTTTTAAAAATCCACGAGCCTTAAAAATATTTTTAAAAATCCACGAGCCTTAAAAATATTTTTAAAAATCCACGAGCCTTTGTTGGTGGCCTAAAAATATTTTTAAAAATCCACGAGCCTTTGTTGGTGGCCTAAAAATATTTTTAAAAATCCACGAGCCTTTGTTGGTGGCCTAAAAATATTTTTAAAAATCCACGAGCCTTTGTTGGTGGCCTAAAAATATTTTTAAAAATCCACGAGCCATTGTTGGTGGCCTAAAAATATTTTTAAAAATCCACGAGCCTTTGTTGGTGGCCTTAAAAATATTTTTAAAAATCCACGAGCCTTTGTTGGTGGCCTAAAAATATTTTTAAAAATCCACGAGCCTTTGTTGGTGGCCTAAAAATATTTTTAAAAATCCACGAACCTTAAAAATATTTTTAAAAATCCACGAGCCTTAAAAATATTTTTAAAAATCCACGAGCCTTTGTTGGTGGCCTAAAAATATTTTTAAAAATCCACGAGCCTTAAAAATATTTTTAAAAATCCACGAGCCTTAAAAATATTTTTAAAAATCCACGAGCCTTAAAAATATTTTTAAAAATCCACGAGCCTTAAAAATATTTTTAAAAATCCACGAGCCTTAAAAATATTTTTAAAAATCCACGAGCCTTTGTTGGTGGCCTAAAAATATTTTTAAAAATCCACGAGCCTTTGTTGGTGGCCTAAAAATATTTTTAAAAATCCACGAGCCTTTGTTGGTGGCCTTAAAAATATTTTTAAAAATCCACGAGCCTTTGTTGGTGGCCTAAAAATATTTTTAAAAATCCACGAGCCTTTGTTGGTGGCCTAAAAATATTTTTAAAAATCCACGAGCCTTTGTTGGGGGCCTAAAAATATTTTTAAAAATCCACGAGGCTTTGTTGTTGGTCTAAAAATATTTTTAAAAATCCACGAGCCTTTGTTGTTGGCCTGAAAATATTTTTAAAAATCCACGAGCCTTTGTTGTTGGCCTAAAAATATTTTTAAAAATCCACGAGCCTTTGTTGTTGGCCTAAAAATATTTTTAAAAATCCACGAGCCTTTGTTGTTGGCCTAAAAATATTTTTAAAAATCCACGAGCCTTTGTTGTTAGCCTAAAAATATTTGTAAAAATCCACGAGCCTTTGTTGTTGGCCTAAAAATATTTGTAAAAATCCACGAGCCTTTGTTGTTGGCCTAAAAATATTTTTAAAAATCCACGAGCCTTTGTTGGGGGCCTAAAAATATTTTTAAAAATCCACGAGCCTTTGTTGTTGGCCTAAAAATATTTATAAAATCCACGAGCCTTTGTTGGGGGCCTAAAAATATTTTTAAAAATCCACGAGCCTTTGTTGTTGGCCTAAAAATATTTATAAAATCCACGAGCCTTTGTTGGGGGCCTAAAAATATTTTTAAAAATCCACGAGCCTTTGTTGGTGGCCTAAAAATATTTTTAAAAATCCACGAGCCTTTGTTGGTGGCCTAAAAATATTTTTAAAAATCCACGAGCCATTGTTGGTGGCCTAAAAATATTTTTAAAAATCCACGAGCCTTTGTTGGTGGCCTTAAAAATATTTTTAAAAATCCACGAGCCTTTGTTGGTGGCCTAAAAATATTTTTAAAAATCCACGAGCCTTTGTTGGTGGCCTTAAAAATATTTTTAAAAATCCACGAGCCTTTGTTGGTGGCCTAAAAATATTTTTAAAAATCCACGAGCCTTAAAAATATTTTTAAAAATCCACGAGCCTTAAAAATATTTTTAAAAATCCACGAGCCTTTGTTGGTGGCCTAAAAATATTTTTAAAAATCCACGAGCCTTTGTTGGTGGCCTAAAAATATTTTTAAAAATCCACGAGCCTTAAAAATATTTTTAAAAATCCACGAGCCTTAAAAATATTTTTAAAAATCCACGAGCCTTAAAAATATTTTTAAAAATCCACGAGCCTTTGTTGGTGGCCTAAAAATATTTTTAAAAATCCACGAGCCTTTGTTGGTGGCCTAAAAATATTTTTAAAAATCCACGAGCCTTTGTTGGTGGCCTAAAAATATTTTTAAAAATCCACGAGCCTTTGTTGGTGGCCTAAAAATATTTTTAAAAATCCACGAGCCTTTGTTGGTGGCCTAAAAATATTTTTAAAAATCCACGAGCCTTTGTTGGTGGCCTAAAAATATTTTTAAAAATCCACCAGCCTTTGTTGGTGGCCTAAAAATATTTTTAAAAATCCACGAGCCTTTGTTGGTGGCCTAAAAATATTTTTAAAAATCCACGAGCCTTTGTTGGTGGCCTAAAAATATTTTTAAAAATCCACGAGCCTTTGTTGGTGGCCTAAAAATATTTTTAAAAATCCACGAGCCTTTGTTGGTGGCCTTAAAAATATTTTTAAAAATCCACCAGCCTTTGTTGGTGGCCTAAAAATATTTTTAAAAATCCACGAGCCTTTGTTGGTTGCCTAAAAATATTTTTAAAAATCCACGAGCCTTTGTTGGTGGCCTAAAAATATTTTTAAAAATCCACGAGCCTTTGTTGGTGGCCTAAAAATATTTTTAAAAATCCACGAGCCTTTGTTGGTGGCCTTAAAAATATTTTTAAAAATCCACCAGCCTTTGTTGGTGGCCTAAAAATATTTTTAAAAATCCACGAGCCTTTGTTGGTGGCCTAAAAATATTTTTAAAAATCCACGAGCCTTTGTTGGTGGCCTAAAAATATTTTTAAAAATCCACGAGCCTTTGTTGGTGGCCTAAAAATATTTTTAAAAATCCACGAGCCTTTGTTGGTGGCCTAAAAATATTTTTAAAAATCCACGAGCCTTTGTTGGTGGCCTTAAAAATATTTTTAAAAATCCACGAGCCTTTGTTGGTGGCCTAAAAATATTTTTAAAAATCCACGAGCCTTTGTTGGTGGCCTTAAAAATATTTTTAAAAATCCACCAGCCTTTGTTGGTGGCCTAAAAATATTTTTAAAAATCCACGAGCCTTTGTTGGTGGCCTAAAAATATTTTTAAACATCCACGAGCCTTTGTTGGTGGCCTTAAAAATATTTTTAAAAATCCACGAGCCTTTGTTGGTGGCCTAAAAATATTTTTAAAAATCCACGAGCCTTTGTTGGTGGCCTAAAAATATTTTTAAAAATCCACGAGCCTTTGTTGGTGGCCTAAAAATATTTTTAAAAATCCACGAGCCTTTGTTGGTGGCCTTAAAAATATTTTTAAAAATCCACGAGCCTTTGTTGGTGGCCTAAAAATATTTTTAAAAATCCACGAGCCTTTGTTGGTGGCCTAAAAATATTTTTAAAAATCCACGAGCCTTTGTTGGTGGCCTTAAAAATATTTTTAAAAATCCACGAGCCTTTGTTGGTGGCCTAAAAATATTTTTAAAAATCCACGAGCCTTAAAAATATTTTTAAAAATCCACGAGCCTTTGTTGGTGGCCTAAAAATATTTTTAAAAATCCACGAGCCTTAAAAATATTTTTAAAAATCCACGAGCCTTAAAAATATTTTTAAAAATCCACGAGCCTTTGTTGGTGGCCTAAAAATATTTTTAAAAATCCACGAGCCTTAAAAATATTTTTAAAAATCCACGAGCCTTAAAAATATTTTTAAAAATCCACGAGCCTTTGTTGGTGGCCTAAAAATATTTTTAAAAATCCACGAGCCTTTGTTGGTGGCCTTAAAAATATTTTTAAAAATCCACGAGCCTTTGTTGGTGGCCTAAAAATATTTTTAAAAATCCACGAGCCTTAAAAATATTTTTAAAAATCCACGAGCCTTAAAAATATTTTTAAAAATCCACGAGCCTTTGTTGGTGGCCTAAAAATATTTTTAAAAATCCACGAGCCTTAAAAATATTTTTAAAAATCCACGAGCCTTAAAAATATTTTTAAAAATCCACGAGCCTTTGTTGGTGGCCTAAAAATATTTTTAAAAATCCACGAGCCTTTGTTGGTGGCCTAAAAATATTTTTAAAAATCCACGAGCCTTTGTTGGTGGCCTAAAAATATTTTTAAAAATCCACGAGCCTTTGTTGGTGGCCTAAAAATATTTTTAAAAATCCACGAGCCTTTGTTGGTGGCCTTAAAAATATTTTTAAAAATCCACGAGCCTTTGTTGGTGGCCTAAAAATATTTTTAAAAATCCACGAGCCTTTGTTGGGGGCCTAAAAATATTTTTAAAAATCCACGAGGCTTTGTTGTTGGCCTAAAAATATTTTTAAAAATCCACGAGCCTTTGTTGTTGGCCTGAAAATATTTTTAAAAATCCACGAGCCTTTGTTGTTGGCCTAAAAATATTTTTAAAAATCCACGAGACTTTGTTGTTGGCCTAAAAATATTTTTAAAAATCCACGAGCCTTTGTTGTTGGCCTAAAAATATTTGTAAAAATCCACGAGCCTTTGTTGTTGGCCTAAAAATATTTTTAAAAATCCACGAGCCTTTGTTGGGGGCCTAAAAATATTTTTAAAAATCCACGAGCCTTTGTTGGGGGCCTAAAAATATTTTTAAAAATCCACGAGCCTTTGTTGGTGGGCTAAAAATATTTTTAATAATTCACGAGCCTTTGTTGTTGGCCTAAAAATATTTTTAAAAATCCACGAGCCTTTGTTGTTGGCCTAAAAATATTTATAAAATCCACGAGCCTTTGTTGGGGGCCTAAAAATATTTTTAAATATCCACGAGCCTTTGTTGGCGGCCTAAAAATATTTTTAAAAATCCACGAGCCTTTGTTGGTGGCCTAAAAATATTTTTAAAAATCCACGAGCCTTTGTTGGTGGCCTAAAAATATTTTTAAAAATCCACGAGCCATTGTTGGTGGCCTAAAAATATTTTTAAAAATCCACGAGCCTTTGTTGGTGGCCTTAAAAATATTTTTAAAAATCCACGAGCCTTTGTTGGTGGCCTAAAAATATTTTTAAAAATCCACGAGCCTTTGTTGGTGGCCTTAAAAATATTTTTAAAAATCCACGAGCCTTTGTTGGTGGCCTAAAAATATTTTTAAAAATCCACGAGCCTTAAAAATATTTTTAAAAATCCACGAGCCTTAAAAATATTTTTAAAAATCCACGAGCCTTTGTTGGTGGCCTAAAAATATTTTTAAAAATCCACGAGCCTTAAAAATATTTTTAAAAATCCACGAGCCTTAAAAATATTTTTAAAAATCCACGAGCCTTAAAAATATTTTTAAAAATCCACGAGCCTTAAAAATATTTTTAAAAATCCACGAGCCTTAAAAATATTTTTAAAAATCCACGAGCCTTAAAAATATTTTTAAAAATCCACGAGCCTTAAAAATATTTTTAAAAATCCACGAGCCTTTGTTGGTGGCCTAAAAATATTTTTAAAAATCCACGAGCCTTTGTTGGTGGCCTAAAAATATTTTTAAAAATCCACGAGCCTTTGTTGGTGGCCTAAAAATATTTTTAAAAATCCACGAGCCTTTGTTGGGGGCCTAAAAATATTTTTAAAAATCCACGAGGCTTTGTTGTTGGCCTAAAAATATTTTTAAAAATCCACGAGCCTTTGTTGTTGGCCTGAAAATATTTTTAAAAATCCACGAGCCTTTGTTGTTGGCCTAAAAATATTTTTAAAAATCCACGAGCCTTTGTTGTTGGCCTAAAAATATTTGTAAAAATCCACGAGCCTTTGTTGTTGGCCTAAAAATATTTTTAAAAATCCACGAGCCTTTGTTGGGGGCCTAAAAATATTTTTAAAAATCCACGAGCCTTTGTTGGGGGGCTAAAAATATTTTTAATTATTCACGAGCCTTTGTTGGGGGCCTAAAAATATTTTTAAAAATCCACGAGCCTTTGTTGTTGGCCTAAAAATATTTATAAAATCCACGAGCCTTTGTTGGGGGCCTAAAAATATTTTTAAAAATCCACGAGCCTTTGTTGGTGGCCTAAAAATATTTTTAAAAATCCACGAGCCTTTGTTGTTGGCCTAAAAATATTTGTAAAAATTCACGAGCCTTTGTTGTTGGCCTAAAAATATTTTTAAAAATCCACGAGCCTTTGTTGTTGGCCTAAAAATATTTTTAAAAATCCACGAGCCTTTGTTGGTTTTTAAAAATCCACGAAACTTTGCAGTGGCTTCTAAGATGTCTCCCATTTATCCTTCTAATCTTTTGATCCAAACCAATTAAAATGAATTGAAAGTGATAAAAGACTTTTAAAAAATCTTCATAATTTCCGCAGTTTGTCCATGTAATCGCTTTTAAAATAATAATACACAGCCGAAGAAAAAATGACGGAAACTAAGGCGAATAATCCATGACAACAGAAGTGGCAAAGACAAAACAAACTGTGTAAAACATTAACAAGCCAAGTGTAAATTCAATGTGATAACAACAAATACAAATACAACAAGAAAACCAACTAAAACAAAGTCGGCAACTAAGCCTAAACTTGTCATCGGCAGATTCTTGCAGCAGTCAAAAAGTCAAACAATCTTTTCACAGCGCAGTTGAAGGAACTACTGCAGCATTCCGACATTGGAACACAAACTAATAAAAACCCAACAAGCGGAAACATAAGCTAACCCCAGCACAGTTAAAACAACATCAACGACAATAACAACACCATTCCGTATAGTAACTGAATCAACTACAACATCACCCCTACATGTCCTCTCCCATTATAATGACCATAATGTTACTCTTACTCCTACTGCTACTCCTTCTCATGTCATCGATGACGATTATGTCGTTTATGATGCCCACCACGCTGATATTGTCGCTGATAAATTTCAAACGACTGTTAACTTCATCGGCCCATATGTTTCCTCAATTTCGGTTTCTGAACAACATTTGTTGCGGTTTTCGTGGTGTTACAACTTGTCGTCGTCGTCGTCCACCATGGCCATCGACGAAGACGAAGGCAACTAATCCTCTAAAGTTAACATGGCTTTTGGCGCTTTACGCCTTGTTGTGGTATGGCATAACGACCACAACAACACAACTAACCGTGGAGGCCGGATCCCATATACGGCTAACACAGCGTAACAATCATGCCAACATTTCAGAATTATTGGATAATCTATTGCGAGGTTATGACAACAGTATACGACCGGATTTTGGAGGTAAGTTCGTCCACTGTGCTATGCAATCGAATCAATTCAAACTTTTTTAATATTCACTTAGGGTGGGAGATAGAAGTGGGTTGGATTTGTTTAATCACTCAAAAGCGTCTGCATGGAAAAAATTGTAAATAAATATTTGTTTTGCAATTTCTCTTCAAACGGCAAAGGTGAAAATAGAAAGAGAATAAAGGAAAAGAAGTGGGCGGAAATGTGACACAAACTTCACAAAGCAGACCTTCGTATGAGGTTTTTATAGAATAGGACACCTCTGTAAGGGTTTCCTATAGAATAGGAGACCTCCGTAGGAGGTTCCTATAGAATAGGAGACCTCCGTAGGAGGTTCCTATAGAATAGGAGACCTCCGTAGGAGGTTCCTATAGAATAGGAGACATCCGTAGGAGGTCCCCATAGAATAGGAGACCTCCGTAGGAGGTTCCTATAGAATAGGAGACCTCCGTAGGAGGTTCCTATAGAATAGGAGACCTCCGTAGAAGGTTCCTATTGAATAGAAGACCTAAGTAGGAGGTTTCTATAGAATAAGACACCTCCGCAGGAGTTTCATATAGGAGACTTCGGTAGGAGCTTCCTAGAATATAGACTTTCGTAGGGGTTTCTACTATATAGGAACCGTAGGAGGTTCCTGTAGAATAGAAGACCTCCGTAGGAGGTTCCTGTAGAATAGGTAACCTCCGTAGGAGGTTCCTATATAATAGGTAACCTCCGTAGGAGGTTCCTATAGAATAGGTAACCTCCGTAGGAGGTTCCTATAGAATAGGTAACCTCTGTAGGAGGTTCCTATAGAATAGGCAACCTCCGTAGGAGGTTCCTATAGAATAGGCAACCTCCGTAGGAGGTTCCTATAGAATAGGCAACCTCCGTAGGAGGTTCCTATAGAATAGGCAACCTCCGTAGGAGGTTCCTATAGAATAGGCAACCTCCGTAGGAGGTTCCTATAGAATAGGCAACCTCCGTAGGAGGTTCCTATAGAATAGGCAACCTCCGTAGGAGGTTCCTATAGAATAGGCAACCTCCGTAGGAGGTTCCTATAGAATAGGCAACCTCCGTAGGAGGTTCCTATAGAATAGGCAACCTCCGTAGGAGGTTCCTATAGAATAGGAGACCTCCGTAGGAGGTTCCTATAGAATAGGAGACCTCCGTAGGAGGTTCCTATAGAATAGGAGACCTCCGTAGGAGGTTCCTATAGAATAGGAGACCTCCGTAGCGGGCTCATATAGAAAAGGAGACCTCCGCAGGAAATTCCTATTGAATAGGAGAGCCCTCTAGGAGGTTCCTACAGATTAGACACCTTAGGAGATTCCTGTATATTAGGAGACCTCCGTATTAGGTTCCTATAGTCCGTACGGAATTCCTATAGAATAGGAAACCTCCGTAGGAGCCTCCTATAAAATAGGAGACATACGTAGGAAGCTTCTATAGAATAAGAAAATAAGAGACCTGCGTAGCAGGTTCCTATAGAATAGGTGACCACAGTAGAAAGTAGGAGGCTACGGAGTTCTCCTATTCTATAGGAGCCACTTACGAAGATCATCTATTCTATAGGACCTTCCTACGGGGATTTTCTATTCTATAGGAGCCTTCTACAGAACTCTCCTATTCTATAGCAGGCCCCTACTGAGCTTTCCTAGTCTATAGGAGGCCCCCACGGAGCTCTCCTATTCTATAGAAACCTTTTACGGTGGCCTCCTTTGCTATAGGAGCTCTCAACGGAGCTCTCTTATTAGAAAGCAGCCTCCTACGGCGCTTTCCTATTCTATAGGGGCCTCTTACGCCCACTACGGAGGTCTCCTATTCTATAGGAACCTCCTACGGAGGTCTCCCATTCTATAGGAACCTCCTACGGAGGTCTCCTATTCTATAGGAACCTCCAACGGAGGTCTTCTATTCTATAGGAACCTCCTACGGAAGTCTATTATTCTATATGTTCTTCCTATGCGGGTCTCGTATTCTATAGGAGCCTCCTACGGAGGTCTCCCATTCTATAGGAACGTCCTACGGAGGTCTCCCATTTAATAGGAACCTTCTGCGGAGGTCTCCTATTCTATAGGAACCTTCTGCGGAGGTCTCCTATTCTATAGGAACCTCATACGGAGGTCTCCTATTCTATAGGAACCTCCTACGGAGGTCTCCTATTCTATAGGAACCTCCTACGGAGGTCTCCTTTTCTATAGGAACCTCCTACGGAAGTCTCCTCCTACGGAGGTCTATTATTCTATATGTGCTTCCTATGCGGGTCTCGTATTCTATAGGAGCCTCCTACGGAGGTCTCCTATTTTATAGGAACCTCCTACGGAGGTCTCCTATTCTATAGGAACCTCCTACGGAGGTCTCCTATTCTATAGGAACCTCCTACGGAGGTCTCCTATTCTATAAGAACCTCCTACGGAGGTCTCCTATTCTATAGGAACCTCCTACGGGGGTATCCTATTCTATAGGAACCTCCTACGGAGGTCTCCTGTTCTATAGGAACCTCCTACGGAGGTCTCCAATTCTTTAGGAACCTCCTACGGAGGTCTCCTATTCTATAGGAACCTCTACTTAGGTCTCCTATTCTATAGGAACCTCCTACGGAGGTCTCCTATTCATAAAAGCCTTCTACGGCGGTCTCCTTATACGGAGCCTCCTACGGAGGTCTCCTAGTATATAGCAGCCTCCCTACGGAGCTCTCATATTCTATTGGAGTCTCCTACGGAGCTCTCCTATTCTATAGGAACCTCCTACGGAGGTCTCCTATTCTATAGGAACCTCCTACGGAGGATTCCTATTCTATAGGAACCTCCTACGGAGGTCTCCTATTCTATAGGAACCTCCTACGGAGGATTCCTATTCTATAGGAACCTCTTACGGAGGTCTCCTATTCTATAGGAACCTCCTACGGAGGTCTCCTTTTCTATAGAAACCTCCTACGGAGGTCTCCTATTCTATAGGAGCCTCCTACGGAGGTATTCTATTCTATAGGAGCCTCCTACGGAGGTCTTCTATTCTATAGCAGCCTCCTACGGAGGTCTCCTATTCTATAGGAGCCTCCTACGGAGGTCTTCTATTCTATAGCAGCCTCCTACGGAGGTCTCCTATTCCATAGGAGAATCCTACGGAGCTCTCCTATTCTATAGGAACCTCCTACGGAGGTCTCCTATTCTATAGGAACCACCTATGGAGGTCTTCTATTCTATAGGAACCTCCTACGGAGATCTGAACCTCCCACGGAGGTCTCCTATTCTATAGGAACCTCCTACGGAGGTCTCCTATTCTATAGGAACCTCCTACGGAGGTCTTCTATTCTAAAGGAACCTCCTACGGAGGTCTCCTATTTTATAGGAACCTCCTACGGAGGTCTCCTATTCTATAGGAACCTCCTACGGAGGTCTCCTATTCTATAGGAACCTCCCACGGAGGTCGCCTATTCTATAGGAACCTCCTACGGAGGTCTCCTATTCTATAGGAACCTCCAACGGAGATCTCCTATTCTATAGGAACCTCCTACGGAGGTCTCCTATTCTATAGGAACCTCCTACGGAGGTCTCCTATTCTATAGGAACCTCCTACGGAAGTCTCCTATTCTATAGGAACCTCCTACGGAAGCCTCCTATTCTATAGAAACCTCCTACGGAGGTCTCTTATTCTATGGGAACCTCCTAAGGAGGTCTCCTATTCTATGGGAACCTCCTGCGGAGGTCTCCTATTCTATGGGAACCTCCTACGGAGGTCTCCTATTCTATGGGAACCTCCTACGGAGGTCTCCTATTCTATGGGAACCTCCTACGGAGGTCTCCTATTCTATGGGAACCTCCTACGGAGGTCTCCTACTCTATGGGAACCTCCTACGGAGGTCTCCTATTCTATAGGAACCTCCTACGGAGGTCTCCTATTCTATAGGAACCTCCTACGGAGGTCTCCTATTCTATAGGAACCTCCTACGTAGGTCTCCTATTCTATAGGAACCTCCTACGGAGGTCTCCTATTCTATAGGAACCTCCTACGTAGGTCTCCTATTCTATAGGAACCTCCTACGGAGGTCTCCTATTCTATAGGAACCTGCTACAGAGGTCTCCTATTTTAAGGAACCTCCTACGGAGGTCTCCTATTCTATAGGAACATTCTACGGAGCTCTCCTATTCTATAGGAGCCTCCTACGGAGGTCTCCTATTCTATAGGAGCCTCCTACGGAGGTCTCCTATTCTATAGGAGCCTCCTACGGAGGTCTCCTATTCTATAGGAACCTCCTACGGAGGTCTCCTATTCTATAGGAACCTCCTACGGAGGTCTCCTATTCTATAGGAACCTCCTACGGAGGTCTCCTATTCTATAGGAACCTCCTACGGAGGTCTCCTATTCTATAGGAACCTCCTACGGAGGTCTCCTATTCCATAGGAGCCTCCTACGAAAGTCGCCTATTTTATGGGAGACTCTTATGGACTCTTTTGGTTCTTTCGGATTACAACTGTAAAAAATCTCCGAATTTTCTGATAGCATTTCACTTTCCTCGGCTGACTGGAAATTAATTTAATTTTTGAAACTTCATTTTGAATCTTTATGTTCCGCTTGACTTGCTTTCATTTTTTTTCAACAAAATGATAATTTTATTTTACTTTTGACTCTTTCAAACGAAAAAGGGAAATCATTGCCCTTCAATGGCGCGGGGGGGTAATTGTAGTAGTAGTGAGACTGAATGTACCCTGTAGGGACTGTGGCCGATTTAAAGCTCACATAAAGCTAGCTTTTTTTTAAACATAAGTGGCATTTTATCGATCATTTTGCCTTATGCCAACTGACTAATTTTACAAGATTATGAGCGCCTGAGTAGTCAGTATTGTCCAACTCCAGATAACTTTTCGACTGATAATAAACTAACTTTTTTTGTGCCAATTTTTAGTCAGTTTGAAACATAATGTGAAAAAAACAATTTTTGTTTCTGTGTGTTTTTTACTTTTGACTTTTCATATTCTCTCTCTCCCTCTCTTTGTCTCTCTCTCTTTTTTGTTAGAGAGAAGAAGGGGAAAATTTGTATATTTCCTTTGTGTTCCTTTGTAATTCCAGAATAATATGAGTAATATGTACGAATATGCTCAGTCCATCAACACTGTATTCTATAACTGGATGCTGCATTTGTACGAAGAATATTAAGAAAAAGCAAGTGCGAATTATTTATGCATTTGTCCCTTATTTCTTCGACAAACACAAATACTTTGCAGACGGTACATGTTTCTGTTTTCAGAGTGGTTAATCTCTAGTTAACTTTTCGACTAACTTTATATTGGTCGAAAAGTTATCTAGACATGGACAATTGCCGAAATTTTTTCTGTTCAAAGTGTTCATCTCTAGATAACTTTTCAGCCAGTTTTTAGTCAGTTTAAAAATTATCGATCTATTATCAATCATTTTATCAACTGGTTAATAAAAGTCCGACAGGGTACTTGTACGCACACTCACACACACACACACTAACAGGCTTTTAGTAATTCATTTTTTCCCACTTATATTTCTACTGATCCAACCATTCATTCAATGAAGCATTTATGTTGGAGGTCTTCTTCGTATAGTTGGCATTCCTCAGAGAGACAGACAGACGGACAGGCAGACAGACATACGCACATAAATTACATGACGTTGTTAAACACTTCATTACGCCATTAATGCAAAGAGGATGGGAGTGAGGAAAGACTTTCAATGCAATTGCCTATCAAGTGGGATCACAGGACGAAGAACAAACACCAGATAGAAGCCGTGCAGCGGAACTGAAAGGAAGCTTAATGTTGGAAATGAGGATACTGGTGTTATTAGTTGGGGTTTTTGTATAAAAAATTAGTTCTTTTTTATCATCCAACTGCTTTGCTATTTCCGCTTAAAGTGATAAAGGCGGATATTAACATATGTTCAAAGCATACTTTTAGGCCTAAAGAGATGGCTTCATAAGAAAATGGTGGGAATAATGGGAGTTAGCACAAGGATTAAAATTCGTTTTTAGTTAATTCATTGCCTTCTTTGTATAAAGCAAATGTGTTCTTCTTTGACACAGCGGTGCCGAAGTTTTTCGGCAATTTACACACATACGACCCGAATGCAAAGAAAGAGCGTACGAAAAAGAGATAATGTTTTGATTTGTTTTTGTTTTGTAGCGTACATGCATAAAAACACACTAACACACAGTCATAAGTTGCCAATAGTTTGAATTCATTCACATTTTGGACTGTTCTCTTTTTGGTCACGTCTGGTATAAAGCCTCTTTTAAAGAGCTTCTCTTCTTTTTATTTAGTCATCCTAAAAGTATACTTTAATGTTATATTAATAATACTAATACGTCCCCACAGCCCTTCCATTAATATTACTAATTCGCCTCCATGGTCTTTCTGTGACAATTTATCATCATTCTCAATATTCTTAACAAATATTTGCCTTAGACTAAATTTTTTACCTTTTTTACAGGTCCACCTGCCACCGTTGAAGTTGATATTATGGTACGGAGTATGGGTCCAATTTCTGAAGTGGATATGGTAATTAACAACACAAATCTCAAACAATGCCTAGCATAGAAATCTCCAAAGCCAAAAAACTAATCTCCAATAATTGCTAATTACACTCATAAATCCTTCCACCCTCTCTCTCTCTCTCTCTCTCTCTCTCGTCCCACAGACCTACTCCATGGATTGTTATTTTCGCCAATCATGGGTTGACAAACGTTTGGCATTCAAAGGGGCCCAATCCACGCTGGCTTTAAGTGTATCAATGTTGGCGCGTATCTGGAAACCAGACACCTATTTCTATAACGGCAAACAGAGCTACTTACACACCATAACGACACCGAATAAATTTGTACGCATTCATCAGAATGGCAGGGTATTGTATTCAAGCAGGTGAGAAAATCTATACACCCATAAAATGTGATAAGTGTTTGCCATTTGGTGGCCACGAAGTAGCCGTGGCTTCTGAAAAAATGTTCAATCTTCTAAAATATAATAAGTGTTTGTATTGAAACGCCATTTAGTAGCCACAAAGTATCCGTGCCTTTCTGGTAGCCTATTAATACATTTTCAATATTGTAAATATTTTGTTTATCTTTTGAAATATTATCCCCCATCCGCTATTATCATGCTAATAATTTTTTGTTCTTTGCCTACTTTCTTCCTTCTCTCTCTCTTTGTTTCAGATTGACCATCAAGGCTGGCTGTCCAATGAATTTGGAAGATTTTCCCATGGATATACAAAAATGTCCATTGAAATTTGGTTCGTGTAAGTTTTGAAACACTTTAGGATAGATGAAATACTTTAATGAGAGCGGAGGAAAATAATTTTAATATTTTTAATTAAACTGTTCCTAAAAATATGCTACATATTATAAATAATATTGCTAATACGCTCTAGAGGTCCAATGCACTGACCGGCATAAAATAGTTCTAACATTGTCTCCTGCAAAAATAGATTTAATTTAAATAAAGACTCTATCCCCTCTGGTCGTTTATAAAAACTCCCCTCTGGTCTTCAATAGAAAAAAGTATTTAAAAACTCTATGCTTTTGAAAAAAATATTTAAAAAATCCACGACCTTGAAAAAGTGTTTAAAAAATCCTCGCCTTTGAAAAAAAATCCACGTCCTTGAAAAAAATTTTTAAAAAATCAACGTTCTTAAAAAAAATTCAAAAATCCACGCCCTGAAAAAATGCATCCATGTCCTTTAAAAATGTTATTTAAAAAAACACGTACACGGAAAAAATTATTTAAAATATCCACGTTCAAAAACGTGAATTTTTTAAATATTATTTTTCAAGGACATGCATTTTATAAATTAAAAATAATTTTTCTCGAAGGACGTTGATTTTTTTAAATATTATTTTCAAGAACGTGGATTTGTTAAATATTATTTTTCAAGGACGTGGGAGTCTTTATAGACGATTTTTTTTCAAGGACATAATACTTTTGTCAAGGACGTCGATATTTTAAATAATTTTTCAAGGAGGTAGATTTTAGTTATTTTTTTAAGGACGTGGATTTTCAAAATAATTTTTTCAAGGAGGAGGATATTTTAAATAATTTTTTGTTCAAAAACGTGAATTTTTCAAAGAATTTTTTCAAGGACGTGGATTTTTTAAATAATTTTTTAAGGACGTGGATTTTTTTAAATATTTTTAAGGACGCGGATTTTTTAATAGCTTTCTAAGAGGTTGGTTTTTTTAATCATTTTTCAAGGATGCGGAATTTTTAAATAATTTATCCAAGGACGTTGTTTTTTTAATAATTTTTTTCAAGGAAGTGGATATTTTAAATAATTTTTTTCCTAAAATACCTGAAAAAAATAATTAAAATATCCACGTCCTTAAAAAAATTATTATTTTTAAATAAAAAATTATTATTATTTTTTAAATATTTTTTTTCAAGACGTGGATTTTTCAAATAATTTTTCCAAGGACGTGGACATTTTAAATAATTTTGTTGAAGGACGTGGATTTTTTAAATAATTTTTCAAGGACGTGGATTTTTTAAATAATTTTTTATGGACGCGGATTTTTTAATAGCTTTCTAAGGAGGTTGGTTTTTTAATCATTTTTCAAGGACGTGGAATTTTTAAATAATTTATCCAAGGACGTTGTTTTTTTTAATAATTTTTTTCAAGGAAGTGGATATTTTAAATAATTTTTTCCCTAAAATACCTGAAAAAATAATTAAAATATCCATGTCCTTAAAAAAATTATTATTTTTAAATAAAAAAATATTATTTTTTTTAAATATTTTTTTTTCAAGACGTGGATTTTTCAAATAATTTTTCCAAGGACGTGGACATTTTAAATAATTTTGTTGAAGGACGTGGATTTTTTAAATAATTTTTTCAAGGACATGGACATTTTAGATAATTTTTTCAAGGACGTGGACATTTTAAATAATTTTTTCAAGGACATGGACATTTTAGATAATTTTTTCAAGGACGTGGACATTTTAAATACATTTTCTCGAAGGACGTAAATATTTTAATTAATTTTTTGTTCAAGAACGTGTAATATAATTTTCAATAACGAGGATTTTTTAAATGTTATTTTTCAAGGAAATGGATTTTATAAATTTTAAATAATTTTTCTGGAAGGACGTTGATTTATTTATAGGCGATTTTTTTCAAGGACATAATACTTTTTTCAAGAACGTCGATATTTTAAATAATTTTTCAAGGAGGTAGATTTTAATTATTTTTTAAGGACGTGGATTTTTAAAATATTTTTTTAAGGAGGAAGATATTTTAAATAATTTTTTTGTAAATACGTAAATTTTTCAAAGAATTTTTTCAAGGGCGTTGATTTTTTAAATATTTTTTAAGGACGTGGATTTTTTTAATAATTTTTAAGGACTCGGATTTTTTAAATAGCTTTTTAAGGACGTTGGTTTCTATAATAATTTTTTTTTCAAGGACGTGGATTTTTTTAATAATTTATCCAAGGACGTGGATATTTTAATAATTTATCCAAGGACGTGGATATTTTAAATATTTTTTTCAAGGACGTGGATATTTTAAATATTTTTTTCAAGAACGTGGATATTTTAAATAATTTTTTTTCCAAAAATACTTGAAAAAAATAGTTAAAATATCCACGTCCTTGAAAAAATTATTATTTTTTAAATAAAAAATTATTATTATTTTTTAAATATTTTTTTTTCAAAGCGTGGATTTCTAAAATAATTTTTCCAAGGACGTAGACATTTTAAATAAGTTTTTTAAGGACTTGGATTTTTTAAATAATTTTTTTCAAGAGCGTGGATATTTTAAATAATTTTTCTCGAAGGACGTGGATATTTTAAATTATTTTTGTTCAAGAACGTGGATTTCTCAAATATTATTTTCAATAACGAGGATTTTTTAAATATTATTTTTCAATGACATGGATTTTATAAATTTTAAATAATTTTTCTCGAAGACGTTGATTTTTTTAAATATTATTTCCAAGAATGTGGATTTGATAAATATTTTGTTAAGGACGTGGGCGTCTATATATACGATTTTTTCAAGGACATAATACTTTTTTCAAAGACGTCGATATTTTAAATAACTTTTCAAGGAGGTAAATTTTAACTTTTTTTAAGGACGTGGATTTTTAAAATAATTTTTTCAAGGAGGATTATATTTTAAATATTTTTTTTTTTTTTGCAAATACGTGAATTTTTCAAAGAATTTTTTCAAGGACGTGGATTTTTTAAATAATTTTTTCAAGGAGGAGGATATTTTAAATATTTTTTTTCAGAAACGTGAATTTTTCAAAGAATTTTTTCAAGGACATGGATTTTTTAAATAATTTTTTTTTTCAAGGACGTGGATATTTCAAATAATTTGTTCAAGGACGTGGATATTTCAAATACGTGAATTGGTTTTTTGTTGGTTTTTTTTAATAATTTTTTTAAGGACTTGGATTTTTTTGAATAATTTATCCAAGGACGTGGATATTTTAAATAATTTTTTCAAGGACTTGGATATTTTAAATATTTTTTTTAAGGACGTGGATATTTTAAATAATTTTTTCAAGGACGTGGATATTTTAAATATTTTTTTTTCAGGGACGTGGATATTTTAAATAATTTATTTTCAAGGACGTAGATATTTTAAATAACTTTTTTCAAGGACGTGGTTATTTTAAATAATTTTTTTCAAGGACCTGGATATTTTATATAATATTTTTTTCCAAAAATACTTGAAAAAAATATTTAAAATATCCGCGTCTATAAAAAAACTATTATTTTTTTTAATAAAAAATTATTATTATTTTTTAAATATTTTTCTTCAAGGCGTGGATTTTTCAAATAATTTTTCCAAGGACGTGGATTTTTAAAATAATTTTTCTCGAAGGATGTGGGTATTTTAAATATTTTTTTTAAGGACGTGGATATTTTAAATAATTGTTTTCAAGGACCTGGATATTTTATATAATATTTTTTTTCCAAAAATACTTGAAAAAAATATTTAAAATATCCACGTCCTTGAAAAAAATTATTATTTTTTTAATAAAAAATTATTATTATTTTTTAAATATTTGGTCTTGGATATTTTAAATAATTTTTTCGAGGACGTGGATATTTTAAATATTTTTTTTTCAAGGACCTGGATATTTTAAATATTTTTTTTTTTCAAGGACGTGGATATTTTAAATAATTTTTTTCAAGCGCGTGGATATTTTAAATAATTTTTTTCAAGAACGTGGATATTTTAAATAATTTTTTTCAAGGACGTGGATATTTTAAATTATTTATTTCAAGGACGTGGATATTTTAAATATTTTTTTTCAAGAACGTGGATATTTTAAATAATTTTTTTCAAGGACGTGGATATTTTAAATTATTTATTTCAAGGACGTGGATATTTTAAATATTTTTTTTCAAGAACGTGAATATTTTAAATAATTTTTTTCAAGGACGTGGATATTTTAAATTATTTATTTCAAGGACGTGGATATTTGAAAGAATTTTTTTCAAGGATGTGGATTTAAAGCAATTCAGGGATGTGGATATTTTAAATAGTATTTTTTTTTCAAGGATATTTTAAATATTTATTTTCAAGGACGTGCGTCTTTTATACATTTTTTTTCAAGGAACTGAATTTTTTAAATATTTTTTTTCAAGGACGTGGATGATTTAAATAATTTTTTGCAAGGTCGTGGATATTTTAATTAATTTTTTTGAAGGACGTGGATTTTTAAAATAATTTTTTCAAGGACGTGGATTTTTTAAATAATTTTTTCAAGGACGTGGATTTTTTAAATAATTTTTTTTTCGTGAATTTTTCGAAGAATTTTTTCAAGGACGTGGATTTTTTAAAAAAAATTTTAAGGACCTGGATTTTTTAAATATTTTTTAAGGACGCGGATTTTTAAATAACTTTTTAAGGACTTTGGTTTTTTTAATAATTTTTTTCAAGGAAGTGAATTTTTTTTTTTTTTTTTTTGAATAATCTATCCAAGGACCTGGATATTTTAAATATTTTTTTTCAAGGACGTGCATATTTTAGATAATTTTTTTCAAGGACGTGGATTTCTTAATAAATTTTTTTAAGGACGTAGAAAAATTGGCTTTCGTAATATTTTGTCCAAACTTAGTTTAAGTTCGAAGATGGGCTATACCGGTCCACTCATTCCGGTACCTCCCCCACAAAAGTTCGAAAATGTTCGGAAAATTTGTATGCACCATAACTCTTGAAGGAAAAAACCAATTTGATCCATACTTTGCACATCGTGGAATGTATACTAAACTTAGATGAGGTTTCAAAATGGACTCAATCGGTCAACTCCTTCAGGTACCTCCCACACAAAATTTCGGATAAGTTCAGATTAGGACCAGTTCTCGAATCGCTTTGATTTTTGTTGCAATAACTTGTATTCATTGCCCCTTATACGACGGTACAAGTTTAATCAGGGGCAAGTCCATACTTCCTGAGAAAATAGCCTGAAAGATGCAAAAAGCCCCTATAACACCGTGCCATATCGGTCAACTCCTTCAGGTACCTCCCCCACAAAAGTTCAAAAATGTTCGGAAATATTGTTTGCACGATAACTCTTGAAGGGAGTGACCAATGTAATCCATACTTTGCACATCCTAATATATCTACCAGATATAGATCAGGTTCAAATATGAACTATATGTGTTTACTCCTTCTGGTACCTCTCACACATAATTTCGGATAAGTTCAGTTTAAGACCTGCTCTCGAATCACTTTGATTTTTTTGAAGCAATTTGCATTCGCTACCTCCATTACGACTGTAAACGTTTTTTCAGGAGCAAGTCCATATTTCTTAGGAAAACAGGAAAAAGGTGTAAAAAAATCCCTATGTCACCATATGTGGCTTTCAGGGAACCCGATAACTCTCGAACTGTTCAACCGATTTGGTCCAACATTTGGTCTTCGTCATATCATATCCGACCATAGTTTCATGGGGCAAGAATTTCACTAAAATGCTAGGACGATATAACTTGAATGGCGCAACTAATTTGGTCCAAACTTTGGGTCTCCTAATATTTTTTTCAAAATCGGTCTTCCCTAAGGGTACCTCCCCCACAAAGGTTCAACATTTGTGTCTTAGTGCAGTTAATTCCTAATCCACATTTTTGTCGGCAAGTTCAAATGTCCAAAATAGGGCCACAAAATTCTGAAGAGACTTTAAATACATTCGATCTGTCCGTAGGTGAAAGTTTCACTTCACATTGGCTGAGGGTATATATCTGTCGGCAAAGCCGACTGACAGTTTTTTACTTGTTTTCAATGATGTCGATATTAGTCCCTTTCAGAAAGAAATGCTGCTTCTATAGATCCTTTCTGAAAAACAGAATGCTTCTATAGACCCTTTTCGAAAGAAAGGGTGCTTCTATAGCCCACTTCTGATAGAAAAGCTGCTTCTTAAGTCCTTTCTGAAAGAAAGTGGGCTTCTATAGTCCACTTCTAAAAGAAAGGGGGTTTTTGAAAGAAATGTAGCTTCTTTAGTCTCTTTCTGAACTAAATGCTGCTTCTATAGACCCTTTCTAAAAGAAAGGGTTCTTCAATAACCCCTATTTGAAAGAAATGCTGCTTCTACAATCCACTTCTGAAAGAAAGGGGGCTTCTATAGTACCTTTCCCACAGAAAGAAAGCTTATACTCCGTTTCTGAAAGGAAGGGTGCTTCAATAGTTCCTTTCTGAAAGAAAGGGTGCCTCTTTAGTCCCTTTCTGAAAGAAAGGCTGCTTATATAGTCCCTTTCTGAAAGAAGGGGTGCTTCTGTAGTCCCTTTCTGAAACAAATCAAAGACGTATAGCAATAAAGACCCGAACAAATGCATTTTCCAAAAACATATGCTAATAGTTCCACATTTTGGTTACAGATGGCTACACAACTCACTGGAATTGATAACAGCAATGCCAATCGTTTTTGATTCCCATTTCTCACGGCAGAAAACATTAACGTCGTGTTTTGTGGCTGAAATTTATTTCTTCACTATTTCTTATTTTTTATTTAATAAAAAATCAAAAGCGAATGCCGTCAAATTTGAGTTTTAATGTTTTTCTTGTCAATATTCTAATGAGTAACAGTTTTCGTTTAACAGAATGTTGCTATGATGTCGTAGCAACAGAGGTTAACCCCCTCTACAGTTAATTTTTCACAATTGACTTTTCCTATCTTATAATATTGACATCTTTGAACAAATATTGCTTCTGTAGACACTTTCTGAAAGAAAGAATGTTTGTATGGTTTTATTTTTGCCACAAATGCCACCTGTTATTATTGCAGCCTGGCTATATATTGTCCTGCCATAAACCCCATAAATGTCTCTTTTGACATAGTGACAAACAAGATTACATTTCCATATGTCGTGTCGTGTTTTTTTGTTCGCTGGTATTTAACAACAATAAAGACGTCAAAAAAATAACGATATATTTGTGAATTCAATGCGTCGGCAGAAACAGTAGTGGGAATGGCAGACAGTCAGGAAGTCATCCTGCCAAAATGGTGAAACATGACACACACACACATTCATACTTAATACGAATGTCATAAATTGTTGTTAAAGGAAATTGCCAATAATATACGCAATAAAGGCATTGCATGAACGATCATGCCAATGAATGCTGAAATATATGACACAAAAGGGTGCTTAGACCAGGCTCCCTACACTTCAATTGTTGTCGTTTAAAAAAAATAATTCATGCAATTTGTATATATGGGGAAGTTATAGGTGAAATGAGGTTACCACTCAATATCCTATACATGTATAAAGGGGAGAGGAGAGCAGAGCAAGGCCACAAAAAATATTTTTATACAATTTTGACAGCAAATGCAAGTCAATTTCCATTTTGGCACTTTGCGACATTGTCATTGGATGTTAGGGGAAAAAAACAAGAATTTTTTGTGTCGCTCGCGCCACAATTCCCCTGAGGTTAGAATTCGCAACAGTATTACAGGTGTAAATTTTGATTGCCATAGATAAAAGTAAATAGAGTTTTGTCATTTCACAATACAGACTGAAGTTAACATCCACACATATCCTGGCAAAAAATACAATGTGTTATACAAATTGCTCTGCCACATGATGGCTGCATCTTCACCCTTACATGGACTTTGCCGTACTTCATATTTCCTATTAATCACTATTGAGAACTCATTATGGATTTTAGATGAAGGAAAACGAAACAATCTTCATTCTCTTCCACATTTCCGACAGTTAGGCATTGGAACAAAATCGTTTTTTTTTCTTTTAAAATTTCCTCCCCCGCCCTCAATAATTTTCCAACTCTAATTTGCATTTGTGTCTATTTTGCAAAATTTGTTTCTCCCTCCTACAGCTCCCCAACTTTCAGTCATTCATTCCTATTGACTGACACATTAAGTACGATTATGAGTTTTTTTCCTCTGAATAATCGCATTAATGAGTGGAACATACTCGTGAAATTAACATCACTTCGTCATGTTAACAACGAGGACGTAAAAAAATGTTGGTTCAATATGTTCTTGTTCCCAGCGAGGAGACTGATGACGACGATGATGATGAGAAGATCTATGTCAGTTTTTGAATAATTTGCATTTAATTATTGTCGCAAACAAATTCTGCTTCTTCTACTTCCACTTGTTTTGCAATGGAAATAAAAAATCAATAACGTGGAAAATATGACGAAAATCAAATTTGTAACCAAAACCAATGCATACTTTAAGGGGTTCCATAAAAATATTTGTATGAATATGGGGACTATTTTTAGAATCATTGATAGCAGAAATGCTACAAATGTTAATGAAATATAAGTGCATAATTTAGGGCAAATTGAATTCAACTTTTATTAAAAATTAAGCATACTTTGAGAGGATATTTTTGGAAAGGAAAAATAGCTGACAGATCGTTTACAGAGATTTGGATTTTTAGGACATTGCTTTCAGAAAGGGACTATAGAAGCAGCCTTTCTTTCAGAAAGGGTCTACAGAAGCACCCTTTCTTTCAGAAAGGGACTATAGAAGCACCCTTTCTTTCAGAAGGGGACTATAGAAGCACCCTTTCTTTCAGAAAGGGACTAAAGAAGCACCCTTTCTTTCAGAAAGGGACTATAGAAGCACCCTTTCTTTCAGAAAGAGACTAAAGAAGCACCCTTTCTTTCAGAAAGGGACTATAGAAGCACCCTTTCTTTCAGAAGGGGACTATAGAAGCACCTTTCTTTCAGAAGGGGACTATAGAAGCACCTTTCTTTCAGAAGGGGACTATAGAAGCACCTTTCTTTCAGAAGGGGACTATAGAAGCACCCTTTCTTGCAGAAGGGACTATAGAAGCACCTTTTCCTTCAGAAGGGGACTATAGAAGCACCCTTTCTTTCAGAAAGGGACTATAGAAGCACCCTTTCTTTCAGAAAGGGACTATAGAAGCACCCTTTCTTTCAGAAAGGGACTATAGAAGCACCCTTTCTTTCAGAAAGGGACTATAGAAGCACCCTTTCTTTCAGAAAGGGACTATAGAAGCACCCTTTCTTTCAGAAAGGGACTATAGAAGCACCCTTTCTTTCAGAAAGGGACTATAGAAGCACCCTTTCTTTCAGAAAGGGACTATAGAAGCACCCTTTCTTTCAGAAAGGGACTATAGAAGCACCCTTTCTTTCAGAAAGGGACTATAGAAGCACCCTTTCTTTCAGAAAGGGACTATAGAAGCACCCTTTCTTTCAGAAAGGGACTATAGAAGCACCCTTTCTTTCAGAAAGGGACTATAGAAGCACCCTTTCTTTCAGAAAGGGACTATAGAAGCACCCTTTCTTTCAGAAAGGGACTATAGAAGCACCCTTTCTTTCAGAAAGGGACTATAGAAGCACCCTTTCTTTCAAAAAGGGACTATAGAAACACCCTTTCTTTCAGAAAGGGACTATAGAAGCACCCTTTCTTTCAGAAAGGGACTATAGAAGCACCCTTTATTTCAGAAAGGGACTATAGAAGCACCCTTTCTTTCAGAAAGGGACTATAAAAGCGCCCTTTCTCTCAGAAAGGGACTATAGAAGCACCCTTTCGTTCAGAAAGGGTCTACAGAAGCAGCCTTTCTTTCAGAAAGGGTCTACAGAAGCACCCTTTCTTTCAGAAAGGGACTATAGAAGCACCCTTTCTTTCAAAAAGGGACTATAGAAGCACCCTTTCTTTCAGAAGGGGACTATAGAAGCACCTTTCTTTCAGAAGGGGACTATAGAAGCACCCTTTCTTGCAGAAGGGACTATAGAAGCACCTTTTCCTTCAGAAGGGGACTATAGAAGCACCCTTTCTTTCAGAAGGGGACTATAGAAGCACCCTTTCTTTCAGAAGGGGACTATAGAAGCACCCTATCTTTCAAGGGACTATAGAAGTACCCTTTCTTTCAGAAAGGGACTATAGAAGCACCCTTTCTTTCAGAAAGGGACTATAGAAGCACCCTTTCTTTCAGAAAGGGACTATAGAAGCACCCTTTCTTTCAGAAAGGGACTATAGAAGCACCCTTTCTTTCAGAAAGGGACTATAGAAGCACCCTTTCTTTCAGAAAGGGACTATAGAAGCACCCTTTCTTTCAGAAAGGGACTATAGAAGCACCCTTTCTTTCAGAAAGGGACTATAGAAGCACCCTTTCTTTCAGAAAGGGACTATAGAAGCACCCTTTCTTTCAGAAAGGGACTATAGAAGCACCCTTTCTTTCAGAAAGGGACTATAGAAGCACCCTTTCTTTCAGAAAGGGACTATAGAAGCACCCTTTTTTCAGAAAGGGACTATAGAAGCGCCCTTTCTCTCAGAAAGGGACTATAGAAGCACCCTTTCTTTCAGAAAGGGTCTACAGAAGCAGCCTTTCTTTCAGAAAGGGTCTACAGAAGCAGCCTTTCTTTCAGAAAGGGTCTACAGAAGCACCCTTTCTTTCAGAAAGGGACTATAGAAGCACCCTTTCTTTCAAAAAGGGACTATAGAAGCACCCTTTCTTTCAGAAGGGGACTATAGAAGCACCTTTCTTTCAGAAGGGGACTATAGAAGCACCCTTTCTTGCAGAAGGGACTATAGAAGCACCTTTTCCTTCAGAAGGGGACTATAGAAGCACCTTTTCCTTCAGAAGGGGACTATAGAAGCACCCTTTCTTTCAGAAGGGGACTATAGAAGCACCCTATCTTTCAGAAGGGGACTATAGAAGCACCCTATCTTTCAAGGGACTATAGAAGTACCCTTTCTTTCAGAAAGGGACTATAGAAGCACCCTTTCTTTCAGAAAGGGACTATAGAAGCACCCTTTCTTTCAGAAAGGGACTATAGAAGCACCCTTTCTTTCAGAAAGGGACTACAGAAGCACCCTTTCTTTCAGAAAGGGACTATAGAAGCACCCTTTCTTTCAGAAAGGGACTATAGAAGCACCCTTTCTTTCAGAAAGGGACTATAGAAGCACCCTTTCTTTCAGAAAGGGACTATAGAAGCACCGTTTCTTTCAGAAAGGGACTATAGAAGCACCGTTTCTTTCAGAAAGGGACTATAGAAGCACCCTTTCTTTCAGAAAGGGACTATAGAAGCACCCTTTCTTTCAGAAAGGGACTATAGAAGCACCCTTTCTTTCAGAAAGGGACTATAGAAGCACCTTTTCTTTCAGAAAGGGACTATAGAAGCACCCTTTCTTTCAGAAAGGGACTATAGAAGCACCTTTTCTTTCAGAAAGGGACTATAGAAGCACCCTTTCTTTCAGAAAGGGACTATAGAAGCACCCTTTCTTTCAGAAAGGGACTATAGAAGCACCTTTTCTTTCAGAAAGGGACTATAGAAGCACCCTTTCTTTCAGAAAGGGACTATAGAAGCACCCTTTTTTCAGAAAGGGACTATAGAAGCGCCCTTTCTCTCAGAAAGGGACTATAGAAGCACCTTTTCTTTCAGAAAGGGTCTACAGAAGCAGCCTTTCTTTCAGAAAGGGTCTACAGAAGCACCCTTTCTTTCAGAAAGGGACTATAGAAGCACCCTTTCTTTCAAAAAGGGACTATAGAAGCACCCTTTGTTTCAGAAAGGGACTATAGAAGCACCCTTTCTTTCAGAAAGGGACTATAGAAGCACCCTTTGTTTCAGAAAGGGACTATAGAAGCACCCTTTGTTTCAGAAAGGGACTATAGAAGCACCCTTTCTTTCAGAAAGGGACTATAGAAGCACCTTTTCTTTCAGAAAGGGACTATAGAAGCACCCTTTGTTTCAGAAAGGGACTATAGAAGCACCCTTTTTTTCAGAAAGGGACTATAGAAGCGCCCTTTCTCTCAGAAAGGGACTATAGAAGCACCCTTTCTTTCAGAAAGGGTCTACAGAAGCAGCCTTTCTTTCAGAAAGGGTCTACAGAAGCACCCTTTCTTTCAGAAAGGGACTATAGAAGCACCCTTTCTTTCAGAAAGGGACTATAGAAGCACCCTTTCTTTCAAAAAGGGACTATAGAAGCACCCTTTCTTTCAGAAGGGGACTATAGAAGCACCTTTCTTTCAGAAGGGGACTATAGAAGCACCCTTTCTTGCAGAAGGGACTATAGAAGCACCTTTTCCTTCAGAAGGGGACTATAGAAGCACCCTTTCTTTCAGAAGGGGACTATAGAAGCACCCTTTCTTTCAGAAGGGGACTATAGAAGCACCCTATCTTTCAAGGGACTATAGAAGTACCCTTTCTTTCAGAAAGGGACTATAGAAGCACCCTTTCTTTCAGAAAGGGACTATAGAAGCACCCTTTCTTTCAGAAAGGGACTATAGAAGCACCCTTTCTTTCAGAAAGGGACTATAGAAGCACCCTTTCTTTCAGAAAGGGACTACAGAAGCACCCTTTCTTTCAGAAAGGGACTATAGAAGCACCCTTTCTTTCAGAAAGGGACTGTAGAAGCACCCTTTCTTTCAGAAAGGGACTATAGAAGCACCCTTTCTTTCAGAAAGGGACTATAGAAGCACCCTTTCTTTCAGAAAGGGACTACAGAAGCACCCTTTCTTTCAGAAAGGGACTATAGAAGCACCCTTTCTTTCAGAAAGGGACTATAGAAGCACCCTTTCTTTCAGAAAGGGACTATAGAAGCACCCTTTCTTTCAGAAAGGGACTATAGAAGCACCCTTTCTTTCAGAAAGGGACTATAGAAGCACCCTTTCTTTCAGAAAGGGACTATAGAAGCACCCTTTCTTTCAGAAAGGGACTACAGAAGCACCCTTTCTTTCAGAAAGGGACTATAGAAGCACCCTTTCTTTCAGAAAGGGACTATAGAAGCACACTTTCTTTCAGAAAGGGACTATAGAAGCACCCTTTCTTTCAGAAAGGGACTATAGAAGCACCCTTTCTTTCAGAAAGGGACTATAGAAGCACCCTTTCTTTCAGAAAGGGACTATAGAAGCACCCTTTCTTTCAGAAAGGGACTATAGAAGCACCCTTTCTTTCAGAAAGGGACTACAGAAGCACCCTTTCTTTCAGAAAGGGACTATAGAAGCACCCTTTCTTTCAGAAAGGGACTATAGAAGCACCCTTTCTTTCAGAAAGGGACTATAGAAGCACCCTTTCTTTCAGAAAGGGACTATAGAAGCACCCTTTCTTTCAGAAAGGGACTATAGAAGCACCCTTTCTTTCAGAAAGGGACTATAGAAGCACCCTTTCTTTCAGAAAGGGACTATAGAAGCACCCTTTCTTTCAGAAAGGGACTATAGAAGCACCCTTTCTTTCAGAAAGGGACTATAGAAGCACCCTTTCTTTCAGAAAGGGACTATAGAAGCACCCTTTCTTTCAGAAAGGGACTATAGAAGCACCCTTTCTTTCAGAAAGGGACTATAGAAGCACCCTTTCTTTCAGAAAGGGACTATAGAAACACCCTTTCTTTCAGAAAGGGACTATAGAAGCACCCTTTCTTTCAGAAAGGGACTATAGAAGCACCCTTTCTTTCAGAAAGGGACTATAGAAGCACCCTTTCTTTCAGAAAGGGACTATAGAAGCACCCTTTCTTTCAGAAAGGGACTATAGAAGCACCCTTTCTTTCAGAAAGGGACTATAGAAGCACCCTTTCTTTCAGAAAGGGACTATAGAAGCACCCTTTCTTTCAGAAAGGGACTATAGAAGCACCCTTTCTTTCAGAAAGGGACTATAGAAGCACCCTTTCTTTCAGAAAGGGACTATAGAAGCACCCTTTCTTTCAGAAAGGGACTATAGAAGCACCCTTTCTTTCAGAAAGGGACTATAGAAGCACCCTTTCTTTCAGAAAGGGACTATAGAAGCACCCTTTCTTTCAGAAAGGGACTATAGAAGCACCCTTTCTTTCAGAAAGGGACTATAGAAGCACCCTTTCTTTCAGAAAGGGACTATAGAAGCACCCTTTCTTTCAGAAAGGGACTATAGAAGCACCCTTTCTTTCAGAAAGGGACTATAGAAGCACCCTTTCTTTCAGAAAGGGACTATAGAAGCACCCTTTCTTTCAGAAAGGGACTATAGAAGCACCCTTTCTTTCAGAAAGGGACTATAGAAGCACCCTTTCTTTCAGAAAGGGACTATAGAAGCACCCTTTCTTTCAGAAAGGGACTATAGAAGCACCCTTTCTTTCAGAAAGGGACTATAGAAGCACCCTTTCTTTCAGAAAGGGACTATAGAAGCACCCTTTCTTTCAGAAAGGGACTATAGAAGCACCCTTTCTTTCAGAAAGGGACTATAGAAGCACCCTTTCTTTCAGAAAGGGACTACAGAAGCACCCTTTCTTTCAGAAAGGGACTATAGAAGCACCCTTTCTTTCAGAAAGGGACTACAGAAGCACCCTTTCTTTCAGAAAGGGACTATAGAAGCACCCTTTCTTTCAGAAAGGGACTATAGAAGCACCCTTTCTTTCAGAAAGGGACTATAGAAGCACCCTTTCTTTCAGAAAGGGACTATAGAAGCACCCTTTCTTTCAGAAAGGGACTATAGAAGCACCCTTTCTTTCAGAAAGGGACTATAGAAGCACCCTTTCTTTCAGAAAGGGACTATAGAAGCACCCTTTCTTTCAGAAAGGGACTATAGAAGCACCCTTTCTTTCAGAAAGGGACTATAGAAGCACCCTTTCTTTCAGAAAGGGACTATAGAAGCACCCTTTCTTTCAGAAAGGGACTATAGAAGCACCCTTTCTTTCAGAAAGGGACTATAGAAGCACCCTTTCTTTCAGAAAGGGACTATAGAAGCACCCTTTCTTTCAGAAAGGGAC